>NC_046157.1:46469549-46634549 GCF_011064425.1 Rattus rattus | reverse complement strand
GTGACAGCGAAGGAACCAGAGCTGTAACTAATCAGATGAATCTCAAATGTCACGAAGAGAAATCTTGGTACTAAAGCATGCATAATAAACCGATAGGTTAGCAAATACAAGCAATCCTTCTGGGAAGGTAACACCAGGTGTGTAGGGTGAGGAGTGACAGCATCCTCCTCCAGCCTGGGCTGTCTGCTAAACTAACTCCCTACACATTTAACCTGAAGTGAAATGGGTACAGATCTTTCCTATGCAGGGAATACACAGAAGGCTGGGAAGGCAGGAACCAGCCTAACTTCAGGATGGTCACCACTGTGGGAAGGAAGCCAGGACAAAGAACAGAACTATCGGCTACGTCACAGCCTAAAAATATATATTCTCTTCACAGAGACACTTGTACACAGATGTTTCTATCGCAGTATCCACTATAGCTAAGTTATAAAACCAGCTTGGATATCCAACCACAGAGGAATGCATAAAGAAAATACAGCTAGATAACATGGAATTCCTTTCAGCCATTTAGAAGAATGGAGTTACACCATTTATGGGAAAATGGATACAAATGGAGAGAATCTCATTAAGCCAGACTCAGGAAGACACATATTGCCTGTTTCTCTCATTTGTGGTCCCCAGATTTTATATAGATACACGAGATCGTACGAGCATAAGCTAAACTGAGAGGGGGACAGAGAAGACCAAGAGTGGCAGGCAGGTAGGAGATGCTTATTTAAAAAAATAAAAATAGGGGTTGGGGATTTGGCTCAGTGGTAGAGTGCTTGCCTAGGAAGCGCAAGGCCCTGGGTTCGGTCCCCAGCTCCGAAAAAAAGAATTAAAAAAAAAAATAAATAAATAAATAAATAAAAATAAAAAAATATATATGTGCAGATAACCTTGGAGGCCAAAAGAGCTATCAGGATACCCTGGAGCTAGAGTTACAGGATGTTGTGATTAACTCAGTACGGATGGTAGAAAACAAACTTTAGTCCTTGGCCAAAGCAGCAAGCACTCTCAACTACTGAGCCATCTCTCTAGCCCAAATATATATATATATATATATATATATATATTTGTATATATATATGTGTGTGTATATATATATATGTGTGTGTGTGTATGTATATGTATATGTATGTAAATTTATATATGTATATGTATGTAAATGTATATATGTATGAACAATTTCAAGAGTTGTAATGAATGACACTGAGGGGGTTCCTTTTCCTCTTATAGTAAGACTCATCTGACATAAATAGGAACCACACTGGCAAGGACATCCCACTAGCCATGTAAGCCTTTTTATTAAAACTATATTTCAATTTTATCTTTTACATGTTGTTATAGTTGCCTGAATGTATGTTTATGTGCTGTGTATTCCTCCTGCTTGTAGATTTTGAAGAGGGCATTTAACCTCATAGAACTGGGTGCTAGAAAACAAATTACATATTACAGGCTTTTAAAAAACGTTTTAAAATCCAAACTGCAGATCAAATTTTCGAATGGAATGATGGTACTAAAGCAAATAATCCATTTTTAACATGGGGGAAGATTTAGGCCCACAGATATAAAATGCAAAGTATTAATAATAATCATTAGCAATAAAGGCAGTGAGTGAAAGATAGTTCGTAAATAGAGCAGGCAGAAATCAATCTTTGATTTTTGATATTTCTTGGACTCAGTCTTATTTCCTGAGACTTTCTGGTCAGTCTCACGTGTGCGTCTCACTTATACATTCATCAATAGAACTAATTCTATATCACATCTCAGTGGCTCAGAAACTCAGCCTCGCACGGACGATTCACATCTGCACACACACCAGCTTTGCTGAAAGGTCATCGAATTCAGTCTTTTAGACTGAGCACTCGAATGCTTTGGTGGGTAGCTACATGGCCATCCAACCCTCTGCCTGTAGGCAATCACGCCAATCCCTACCAGGCCCTTCTCCGCCCGGCTCCTGTCATCTCTAGCCTGGTCCAATTAGCTGGTTTACCTGTTCTGGAAATTTCATATAAATGGAGTAATTAACACAGGACTGTATGATATTTGTTATTTTTGATACAAGGCCTCATGTAGCCGTTTGGCCTAAAACTCAATACGTAGCTGAGGAGAACCTTGAGCTTCCGATCTTCTTGCCCCTACCTTCTGAGTATTAGGATAACAGGTACATACCACAATACCTAATTTATATCCTAGGGATCAGACTCGTGATTCATGCATGCTACGCAAGCATGTTCTCAACTGAGCTTCATCCCAGCTCCCAGTAACGTGTTTTCTAGGCTCACCGATGGTGTGCATGCATATGCTGGGGTTTCTGTCCACCTCAATGCCTAATGATGTTCTTTTATGTGCAGACTAGACTTTTTTAATCCATTTATCCAATAATAATCCATTTCTCCCAAGAATAATGGCTCTAAACTTTCAGTAAATCTGAAGTTAAGCACTTGCCTAGCTCCAGCCTGGCATTCACTCGGTACACAGGGAAAGACGGCACAGTTCAAATACCCAGCTCACCTTCTCCTGGGCCGACTTGACCACACTGGATACCTCCCCAACCGTCAGTTGCAAGGACTGTGGCCGTGGGTCCTTCTGGAAAGAGAGACGCAGTGGACCCTGTAAGAGAGAGGCTGTATGAAGAGGAATGCATAAGTGTAGTTTGGATTTTATTTATTTTTAAATACACACTTGCTACAAAATCAAAAATTAAAAAACTGTAACAAAACATCCCATCAATGGTTAAATATCAGTAGGTTTATGCACAGGGCGTGCACATGTACGCATGGGTGCCACACGCGTGTGTGCGCGCACACACACACACACACACACACACACACACACACAGAACCAGACAATGTTGGATCTTGTTCAGCATTTGGCAAGCAGGACCCCACAAAGAGGGAACGACAGAGATGGCAATTGACTCAAAGATAAAGCAAAGAAACATTGTGCTGATCCTGCTTTAGGAGGTCATAGGGGCTCTGGCACTTGAGGTACCATCTCCCTTCTCCTCTTCCACTGCTGAGCAGAAACCCAGAGCCTGGCATCTCTCTGGGCAGTGAAATGACACAGAAGGCCACTGACTGGAAAGGAACCTGTCTAATGGCTGTGTCTCAAGTCTTTACCTCACAGCCATCCAAAGCTGCCTGGTTCCCCAGCTACATGATTCAATAACTTCATGCTTTCTCCAGTGAACTCTTGTTTCTTGTTTTGTTTTGTTTTGTTTTGTTTTGTGTGTGTGTGTGTGTGTGTGTGTGTGTGTGTGTGTGTGTGTGTGTGTGTGTGTAGATCAGAGGAAATTCTTGGGTCTCAGTCCTCACCTTTGTTCAACCTTGTTTTCCAGGAACTCTTATGCCTCTCATCTCACCATATGAACTCTATAAAGTTATAAAGACACATGCTACCACACCTGACTTTCACACGTGTTCTGTGAATTCGAACTCAGATCCTCATACTTGTATGGCAAACGGTTTACTCACTGAACCAGCCCCCTCTTTTTCTAGGGCAGCGGAAGTGAGTGGTGTCTTTCGAGTTAAAAATTTCCACTGAGGGCTGGGGATATAGCTCAGCTGGCCAAGTTCCTGTCTAACATACATGAGGCTTTAGATTCATGGTGCTACATACATGCTGCTGAAATCCTAACACCTAAGAGGTAGAGGGAGAAAGATCAAAAGTTCAAAGCTTCTCCTGACTACATATTGAGTTTGATATCAGCCTAGGTTATACAAGACCCTGTTTTCTTCTGTCCTTGTTTTTTGTTTGTTTGGTTTTTTGTTTTTAAATCTCCAAATGTCAGATATATTAAATCAATGCCCTAAAGCAGTAAAATTGATGCCTTATATAAGTAAATATGGGCTTGGACAGCAAATCGAGGACTGTCCTCTTAAAATGAGTTCTCTACAAAGCCCCAGATTGTATGTCAAGATGCCCTTAGATCGAAACCTTCTTTAGCTTTTCCTGCCAGAGAGCCTCTCCTATCTAACTTCTGACTGGGTGGCAAGAAGCTGCTGCCCTTTGTGTGTCCTATAAGCCAGGACTCCATGACAGTGAGACAGTTACCTACAGGGGTACGAGCAAAGATAGAAGACAGAACTGGCATTGATGGGACGAGAGATGCTCTGGCAGCCTAGTGAGGAACAGCCATGACAGAGCTCTCTCCTGACTTTCCAAGGATTCCCAAGTCAAGCATAAAATACACAGTTCATTTAGATTTAGGATTTAGAACCTCACCCTGTGCTAACAGCACCTGCCCCATGCCTCAATCATGAGAGGTGGTAAAAGTCTACATGGGAGTGGGGATGGAATCACCATGTCCAGCCTGCTCCGGCACGGTCTGGGGCTGAAGCTGGTTTCGGAAGGAGCAGCTGGCTAAAGACTCTTGAACTTGCCAAAGTCACTGCACTGACCTTGTGACACAGAGGTCAACAGAGTGCCCAGATGCTAAGGTAGGTAAACCAGCAGAACAGAGAGACGCTAAGGTAAGCCAGCAGAACAGAGAGACGCTAAGGTAAGCCAGCAGAACAAAGCCTCCCAGAGAGAACCCTTGAAACACTGGGCTACCATCCTTCCACCTAGACACAGACTGTCCTGGAGCCATAGCAGGGCAAATAGGGCAGAAGCTCCTTCCTGTTGTACCTTCTGGGCAAAACCACAGAAAGATCTTTACTGTCAAGGGATGCTCTTACAAAGGACACAAATCATAAGTTAAAATAAGGAGGGAGAGACTACCTTTCTACTTCTAGTCCACCTACCCCTGGGGCTCATGAGTAGAGTGAGCCCAAACAAAAACTGAGAAGTTAGATGGGTGACCTTCATACGGTGATGAAAACCGTGGCTCTGTGCAACGATGGAGAAAATGTAGAACAAGTCGAGTGCACGTGGAAGTTCCGCCATCGGGCCACAAGTGGAAAACTCCATACTTGAAGCTGTTTCAAACACAGGGCTGATTAAATCTGTGACTAATTAAATTCAGTATGTACTGGCCTGGGCACCATGCACACTCCTTAAGATACCCATGAAACAGAAGAGATGTTCATGTTTAGGCTCAGGAACCATCCTGAAGGTATCTAATTATGCATACATAAATATTTCAGAATCAGACATCAAGGGTACTTCTGACCCAAGAATTTCAGGTAGAGATATCACATGTGGCAAAAGTGACAACCCAAGGCACTAGGAAGTCAGGGAGTAAATTTAAAACTTAGATACTTGTAGAAGTCAGAGTACAAATGAGTGGATTCTCTCCTCTTCCTCGTAGGTTCCAAGGGTTGAACTGTGGGTATCAAGCTGGCAATAAGCATCCTCACACACTGAGCCTTTGCTCCAGAGCTTGATTTGTTTTAAATATTTTATTTATTTCTTACTTATTTCTTTAGTGAGGCTGAGGAATGCATGTGGCGATCAGAGGATAATTTGAAAGGGTTAATGCTCTTCCACAAAATGGGTTCTAGTGATTAAACTCAAGTGATTGGGCTCAACTGCAAGCACCTTTAAACTGAGATTAGGGAGAAACAAATACTCATAAGGAAGCCTAACATGACACATGAATAACATAGCCATTCAAAGGGAGGAAGATGGATATTAAGAACATTCATCCTGACTGTGCACAGGACATGTAATCCTGCACAAATGATTCTACAAGTTTCCCAATGTGTGGACTCAAATTTCTCAACTGATCATGCAAGAAAACTAAAAGTGAGGAAGGTGGCTGGGGGTGTCTCAATTGGTAAAGTGCTTGCTGTGCAAGCTTGGACCTGAATTCCACCCTGACAGGCCAAACAAAACAGTCAGATGTACTGATGCTTGCTCGAAATCCCAATAGGGGAGGTTGAGCTGGCAGACACAGGAGGATACCAGAGGCTCACAGGCCATGAGTTCCAAGCCAATAAGAGATCCTATCTCAAAAAACAGTGTAGATGGCACCTAAGGAATGATAGCTGTGCACATGAGTAATACACACACACACACACACACACACACACACACACACACACACACACACCCCAGAAGAGAGAAGACTAAGATGAACCCTGCTGTTGAGCTATGATATGCATTCATAGCTTAGAAGCCAAATACTGATAGATATGAAAACACTGATATTTTCATGCCCACACCTGATGTGGTATCCACTGGAAAGGTCTAGAACACTGAGAGCTGAGCAGTAGTATGCATACCCAAATTCTACATCCTCAACTGAAGTTGCTCAGAAAAGTGGATAGATCCAGGGCCAGGGAAGAAAATACATGTAAAGAAAAAAAGGGAAAGAAAAAGAAATAGAGGAAGGAAGGAAGGAAGGAAGGAAGGAAGGAAGGAAGGAAGGAAGGAAGGAAGGGAGGAAGGGAAGGAAGGAAGGAAGGAAAGAAGGAAGGAAGAAAGAAAGAAAGAAAGAAAGAAAGAAAGAAAGAAAGAAAGAAAGAAAGAAGTCAAGTGTGGGCTGATAAGAACACAGCTGGCTAGAGAAACACACAGCAGCAATTTTGGCAGCAAAGTAATAGTAATGGTACAGGATCAGAACCCATTGAATAATTAAAAGAACAAGCCACAAATCCAAAGTGATGTATATAACCAGCTAAATATACATACAGCATTACCTCTCTCAGTAGAGTTCTAATTGATAACATAAGGAAGGAAATAGCAAATCACCACTAAGGAAACTCCGTGTAGGTCATTGTTATAGGTGAGCTACATGGAGGGACACTAAATTGAGAGCAAAAACATCCGAGGATGAATCTCCCAAGACAAGGTAACTACAGTCAAACGTGAAGACACAAGGCACAAAACCATCTCACCACTATCCCGGTAGCAAGTTACACCAATACCATGAGCTCCTCATACTGAACAGTCATTGGGTTGCTATTTCTGTATGTACAGTCTCCAACGAACAGCAGGATAAGGCAAACAAATATTCAGCAAAATAACAATCAATACCACTCTATACTATCAAGGTCATAACAACAGGACAAAATGAGAAACCATTACAGACTATGGGAGACTAAGAAGTACCAACTAAGGGTCACCAGAGACCCGTGGGGACCTTGAACAATAAGATGTTATGCTGAGAAAGCTACTGAAATTGAGAAATGCTTTGTTTTCTTATTAAAGGGACTGTGATAAAGTTAATATCTTGTAGTGTTACATTGTTAATTCCACTGTGCTTTTGGTTGTAGCTACACTGTGCTCAGGTTAGCCTTTTGTTCTATACAGTGTTAACTTTATTGAGTGCTTGGTTATAGTTACACTGTACCTAGGTGAGCCCATTGTTCTACCTAAATTTCTCCAGTTGTAAGTTAATAGCAACCCTGTACCAACAGTAATTCTGCTCTAATAATTGAGTGACAGTTATGGGACACTGGGTGAGGAATATATAGAAACTCAATAACTTCTCCAACTTTTCTGCCAATCCAAAAGCAAATCAGTTTTCAAAGGAGAACCTTCAAACGAATAGCCCACCTTACCTACTCATGATATACCAGGCCCTACTTACAGTCGCATACAGGCTCATCACATCTGGATGGCATTCCCTTCTGCAGAAATACAGAGAGACCAGACTTGCCCAAGACCACACAGCTAGTGAATACAGAGTTAGAAATCAAACTCCAGGCATGGCCCTCACAGATCTTTCACATGGTTAAAGAACTCTTCTCCCTCCTCAGTCACTAGGAGTGGTTTGGAGTTAGCTTTGGCTGATTGGATTGGTGTGGATAAGACACCCACGCTTTTCTGAATTCCTGTTGGGAGCATGGCTGAGTACAGTGAACAGCTCCACCGGCACTCGTCTTGGGCTTCACACTGCTAATCTGCAGTCACTGGCCACCTTCATTTCATGTTTCTGTTCTTCGGAATCCTAAAACAGAGCGCATTAAGCAGGCTGTTGTTCTTCTTGGGGCTGTTGGCTCCCAAGTCTGAGGCTCGCATTCAGATGCCATGGTGTACACGACACTGTCTTCTTCTACCAGGCCTGTCTTTTACCCTACTCACCCACAGGGCTTGCCCAGCCACTTCTGAGCTGGGCATGAAGTCCACCTCTGTGTGGAGAGACTGGAGTTCTGCCTCAGCTCACAATGCAGAGGACAGATGAAGGCACAAGTGACCAAGAAGGGAACAAGTGCAGGCTGCTGAGGCTGCTGGGTGTGTGGGTGGGGCTGCATCCTTACAGAATGGAAGGGGTCAAGAAACTAAACAAGAAAGGAGATACGCACTACAGGGACCTTTGAGAAGGTCCTTGTACTGGGAATAGCCCTGCGTGTGTAAGCTACAAAAAAGGAAACCTGGGGTGTGAGGGGCATGGCAGAGTTCACAGCGTTGCCCCAAACCCATTTTACGTCTCATTGGGGAGAGGGGGAACAAGCTTGAAAGACATTCGATAATGGAAGGGCACTGTGTTACTGGCCACTATTTACACGCAAGCTTCCGAATCTCAGAGAAGTCAGTGTTGTTCAGACATGTTCTAAGTTCACACCGACTCCCCATTCTCCAAAGACTATGAATTGTTCAATAGTCTCACTCACTTGTTTTAGAACATCCCTATGAAGAAATCCTGAATTGAAGGATTATAAAAATGAGCAGGTCTGAGACTCTTCCTAATCGAGGACCACAGCCAGTCAAGGTCAGGGAGGAAACACCAGAGAAACCCATGACGACAGCTGCAGAACATGGGCTCTGAGACCTGCACGTGTTCTCCAGAGCAGTGGGGTAGAAGGGAAGTCCCGAAGCACAGGTGAGGCTACCTGCTACCAGCATGCTGGCATCCCAAGCCAGGGCTTTGGAAATAGCAATCTTGGGTAATCTTGGGTGGTGTAGGAGTATGGGCCATCATTAGTGTAACTGATTATTACCACAAGCCAAAGTATTCAGGTGACTGCAGGCCAGTCACAGGGTAACCCTGAGCAGCTATCTCCAGATAGCACAATACTTTCTGGGTTCTCTAGCTCTCTGTTACAGAAATATGGCCCCAACAATGGACATAAGATTTTGTAAAGTCAATCTTGGTGAAGAAATGAGTCTTAATGTTAAAACCATCAACTATAGGCCTTGCTGGGTACAGCAGATTTCTGGTTGACAGATGGCTAGAGACAGGTGTGTACAGTGGCTTCTCACCCAAGGGGAAGAAAGTATCTCCTGTTCTCTAACCTTCAGCTAACCCAAGCCCATCTTGTGCGTGTGGCACTGTGATAGAAATGCACGCAAGGGTACTTCTTACGAGTCCCGTGATTCCTACTCACTGGAAGGTGACTGACCAGATGACAGGTCATTGATGGCCTCCTCTATTTCCCACCTAACTAATCACCCTGTAAACTACTTCTGGAGTGATGGTTGGAATCTGGGTTGGAGCTTACACAGCTACACTTAGAAGAACACAAAGAAGCCACATTGAGTCACTGCTTAGTCCTTGGAATCACAGGGATTCAGCTAGGCCCTCTTCACTCGACCTTATTCAGAAGAAAAACTTGGGGCTCAGGATGAATTCGCTTCCCACAAGGCATGGCTGCAGCTGATCTGGAACCATGAAGAAGCCAGACCTTGAGTTCTCAAGCTTCAGCTCCTCAACTCTAGAGAGAGAAGGGCTTGAGTAAAATGTTTGAGTTTCCATTTTAAAACAACTAAGATAGCTTAATGAGTAAAGTGCTTGCTATGTAAGGATGAGGATCTAAGCTAGATTCCCAGACCTTAGGGAACTAACTTAGGTGCGAAGGAGCAGCACGCTATTAATTCCAGCATTGTGGAGACTGTGGAGGTTGTAGAGGCAGAAACAGGTAGATTCTTGGAGCTTGCTGGCCAGCCAACCTAACCAAATCGGTGACCTCCAAGCCAATCAGAGACCCTGTCTCAAAATACACCTGCATGTGAACCTGCATACACATCACACACACAAATACAAACCTAATGTAAAATCTGCAATGGGACAGGTTACTGTTCCCACTGGGTAGAAAAATTCCCTTTTCATAGAAGATGCTAGATCTGATTGAACCTTACTAGTGTCTCTCCATTCCACTCCACCGGTGACAGACCAAGTATTGGCTGACTCCCAAGTATCAGTTCCCTACATAGCTGAGGCAAAAAGATTTCAGGACAGAGTTAGGCAAAAGACCTCTAAGCTGTTGCTGTCTGTGCCTAAAGCAGTCTGGGAATGTCAGGGATTAGTGGCATTCGAAGTGGGGGAAGGGCGGGGAGAAATTTCAGCAGGCGTGGCTGCCGGGGTCAGGCTCTCACTAGTATAAATGCCTGCATCTGTTCCTCCTGTGTCATTACCGTAACAGCAGCCAAGTCCCAAGAAACTGGTAGAGAGGTAAGTTTCTGAGTTCCTATCTACATGCAAAACCCTCCACTTGAATACAGTCAAGCAGCATTCTCAGGTATCAGGCATCAGTTAGTCAAGTAGAACAAGAACTGTACTAAGGGACAGCCAACACCAATCTCTGTGCAAAAGTGCCCCTGTGAAGTTCCTTTGAGCTTAAACCCAATATGGTACTGGAGCTTTCAAACAGGAGCTCTCTAGAGATAAATGGCTGAATTTGGCAAAGAACAGAGAACAGACAAGACCATGCAAACAAGACAGTGTTTCTAGCCCACCCTGACTTCGTGCCCACCCCTAACCAAAAAGGCCAGAGTGACAGATGAGAGGATTTCACCTGCCACTGATTCCATGGGAATTCACTTGCCCAACCAAGGCCAGTGCTAAGGAAGGGCTTCCTCTTCTTTCTGGTCAACCCTCCAGACACAATAAACCCTGGGAGGGTCTAGAGTGATCCAACTGAGAAATGGCAGGAAATAAAAACATCCAAAATTCACAGAAGGAAGGGGCACTGACTCTGGGCTACCAGCGTCTCCCTCCTACAGATCATTAACCAGCACACTCGCTAGCCAGCACCCTACAGAGAGCAAGACTGGCATCAGCTTAGGCAACTCTGTGTTCTCTGTACTGAAGCCAGGCTTCTCTCACCAGATCAAATGACCGTCAGTGAAAGCAGCTTCATGGTGGGATCATGTTTACTCCTACATATGAAGACACATGGCTTGAGTACTGACCCTGGGTAGAGGTCCAGCTCTGAATACTGGGCACCTATTCTAGGTATCAAGACAGATGTCAACTGAGCTTGTAGCCTCTGCATCCAAAAAAATCTTTTTCCAAGAGTCCAGAGCAAAGTCTCTTGTACTATTGGATTTGTGCTAATTCATACTTAAAGCTTTTTTTTTTTTTTTTTTTTTTTTTTTTTTTTTAGCTCTATGGCTTCATGCACCAAGACCATGATACAAAGACTAGGCTCAGGACCTACTGGAATATTCTGAAAGAATGACTGAACATTATGGTATTCACTGTGTTCAAGGCTGGCGGTGTAGGGCTTCTCCACTGGGCTGCACAGCAGGTACAGAGGCCCGTGTACCTCAAGTTGAGGGACAGCTGCAGAGCTGACAGGTGCCAGCTTTGTCCCACCAACCTCCTAGTTCCCCTGTGGAATGCCTCCAAATTGTAGACGCCAGGAACGTGTCCTTACACTAACATCTCTTAAAAAGTAAAAATATGTCAGCAAGCAATTAACAATGAAAGAAGCAACCACAGGCGTATGAGGCACAGAGCCGGGTAATAAGCCAAAGGTGTGAGGTCAGCACATTTGGGTTCTCATCTTGGCTCTGACACCAAAGACTACTTTAACCTTCCAGGCCTCAGTTTCCTCAGATGTATGATGATGATACCTTGCTGATTTGGAAGTGACATAAGCATTTACAGTCCCCAGGGCCATATCTGGGAAGCAGTGAGATCTCAGTAAACGGTCACTATTATCTGTGCTCAGAAATACAAACCTTTTAGAATTTAGAAGCTTTAGGCAGAGAACAAGATTCGAAATGGAAGCATGTTTGGATCACAGTTATCCATTTATCGGGTTCAAAATCAGTAGGTGCCCACCCGGAATCCTCTAGATCCCGGTTGGGTGGTTCTCCCACAAACAGCCCGGCGGAGCTGAAGATGTTTGCTGTGTCAAATAGTCACGTTAACTCCCCACCGCAGGTGCTTCACTCTCCCTGGTTCTAACTTCAAAGAATGCCTTGCCTCGGCAGGCTCAGGATGGCGAGTCAGAGACTGGGGCGGCCTTTTTCCGACGCCCCTCTCACCTTCAAACACCACGCCCTCCTAGAAACTTACCCCACTCCTTTCGGCCTCATAGTTCAGGGCGGTCACCCAGGCTGCCAGCCACTGGTTCCCCCAGCTATCCCGTGTCAGTATCCAGGAAAGGAGTGTGTCCGACTCCTGGCGCCTTAGCTCATCCGGCTCCGCCCGCCGCCGGGGCGGGGGTCGCGCCTTGGCCAGCGCCCACTGCGCCAAGTACAGGCCCACGGTGCCCAGGGCCGCGACGAAGAGCGACACCAGGAAGAGCCACTGCACCTCGCCGAGCCACGAGCCCATGCTGACGGCGCATACCCGGCGTGCGCGCCTCTACTTCCCCGAGCAGCCGCGGCCCCAGGGCGCGCGGAGCCGGCGGGTGGCGACTCAGGACATCCGCCGGGACACAGGGACACAGGGTCCAGGGCCTGGGAGGCCAAGGCAGCTGGGAGGGCGGCGAGGAGAGGTAAGCGCACCAAAGTGAGCGCTGCGCGCCTGGGAGCCGAACGCGGGACAGGGGAAGCTGCTCCCCACGCGTGGT
The DNA here is from genome assembly GCF_011064425.1 of Rattus rattus. Taxonomy (NCBI): domain Eukaryota; kingdom Metazoa; phylum Chordata; class Mammalia; order Rodentia; family Muridae; genus Rattus; species Rattus rattus. The sequence goes on along the minus strand of NC_046157.1, from coordinate 46,621,929 downwards.
TGGGAAGTGCAAAGCAAGGCTCTTCTTCCCAGCTTGCTGCCCGGGGTGTCCCGCCCGCCGCCCGCACTAACCGCAGGAGGCCGGGCCTAGGGGCGGAGCAGGAGCGGAGTCTCCTTTTACAGCCCCGCCTCCTTAAAGGCCCCGAGGGCCCTCACTGCATAAACGCGCAAGTCCTCTCCTACCACTACCTTGACTGGTGAGGTGGTGACCTCGTCGGAGTGATGCGCTTGGAGCTTTAGATCCCAAAAGGTTACTGCCAGGTGCCTTGGCTGGGATCTGTGCGCTTGCACGTGGGTGTGATGCCCAGATAAAGTGAGAATTCCAAGAATTTCCCCATTGCCAGGACTAGGTCTTTGCAACCACAGATCCCAGACACAGCAGCCTGTAGCTGTCAACGTAAAGTAGGCTGGTCTGTAACATGGGTATGATACTTGTCCTATTTCAAGATCCAGGAATGTGCTGTCAAACTCAGGCCATAGTTCAGGATGTAGATGGATCTTTGTTTGGAACGTGTGTGTGTGTGTGTGCGTGTGTGTGTGTAAATGTACGTGTGGCATGGTAAGAGGTGAATTTGGTATGGTGTATGTGGTGGTGAGATGTGTGTGTGCCGTGTTTTGTGCATTTGGGACAGCCTTCTGCATGCTTGGCTTGAGAAGGAAAGTTTCAGAAAGTTGTCAGAAACAGTAGTCAGATTCTCCAAGACCTGACATAGCCTAACTCTTAACATGGTTCAGCTGTGTTTTCTGCAGCTGCTTCAATGATGTTGGACTTCAAGTTGGGCTAGGTAGACCTAACAGTCAGCCTTATCTTACTATGTGGGAGCCAATGACTGGCTAGGCTACATCAGGGGAGATATGGACCCACCACCTCTATCTTTGAGGAGGAACGCTGGGTGGCAGTTGGACAGAGGACTTTGTGGGAACAGAATGGAATCAGTTCAAGGCTTCTGGGATTGAACTTGAACCTTTCCTAGTTAGGATATGAGATTAAAACTCCCTAACCTGGTCTTGAAAAGCCAAAAACAAGCAAACAAACAAAAGCAAAAAAGCAAACAACAAAAACAACCCTAGACACCTCCTGCAAGTGCCATAGGCTGATGAAGCCTCGCAGGCACAGTTCCCTGGCTAGAGGCTCAGACTGACTCTCTTCCCCTCATCATACCTGGCATTTTAAGCAGAAACAAAATCCATTCTCACTTAAAGAAAAGGCCGTTTGTTTTCTAACCTATAGCTAAATCTACTCAGTTGGATGATGTGGGTCTTACCAGGCACCTGAAAGACTAGACCATGTCTACCTGTGCCCAAGTCCACCTGTGTTCATATGTGTATGCTGGCTGCTACTGTGTGGGTGGTGACAAGGATCTCATCCATCCTGTGTGACTGGTACAACCAGTTTCATTCTTCCACTGACTTGTCTCAGGGGCTGCTTACCCAACTGGCTTGTAACAAACTACAAATTAAACACCATCCCTCATCTGGAATGTATCATATTTCTATATGCGTCTACAGAGGTTGTTGACATGTAGACATGGAGAGTGTCAATATTTGCTTCTAGAAGCAAACTTTGGGGAAATAATGACTGACCCTGGCTTATGGGACAATGCAGATCATCAAAAACATACTTGCAACCAGAGCAGAAACACCTCGTTAGTCCATGAAGAGATCAGGCCCCTCTAGTTTCTGCTTCCAGTGGAAGACCCAGTGGCTGTGGGTTAGTCAGTTTGCTGCCAAAGCAGCAAACACCTTTCCCCATTGTGATGTTCCTTGCTTCCCACCAGCCCCTGTTTCTTTCCCCACACCCACCTTTGACTTGGGGAGCAGACTACAGTTCTCCTGTGAGGAGTGCCTGCTCTCACTTCAGTGGGTTTTACGGATCTAGTTCTCAGTCACTTTTGGCTGTGGCTATTTGTTGTGTCTAACCACACCCCCCTCTGTGTGTGTGTGTGTGTGTGTGTGTGTGTGTGTGTATGTACATGTCCATGTGTGTTTTAAGTGCATGCACACATGTATAGGCAACAAAGGCTGGAGAAGGACATAAGGTATCCTACTCCACTTTCAGCCTTACTTTCTCGAGACAGGATTTCTCTTTTTTTCAATTTGTTTTGCTTTTATTCTTTCATATATTACATCCTGTCAGCAGTTTCCCTGCCCTCCATCTTCCCAGTCCCACCATTACACATCTTGTAGGCAGGACAGATTGTAGGTCAAAGGTTTTGTGGCTGGGTAGATTCCCCAGTCTCACTGCTTCAAATTTTGCCTGGTTATAAAAGATGGCCAATTCAGGCTCTGTATTCATCATTGGGTCACTCTCATAGATTCCAGGGAGTTTCCACTGCAATACATCACCACTTAAATGCCTAATTCCAGCTGTCTCTCCCAGTACTCTCTCCCTCCTTCCCTCCCATTCCAGCCTGATCTCTCTTGTTCTGATTCCCACCTGCTCCCAGTCTCTCCACAAACTCTATTTTCCCTTCCCAGGGAGAACCGTGCCTGTGTTATTCCTGCTCCCTGAGCCCTCTTGAGCCCTCCTTTTTTAACTTAGCCTATCTGGGTCTGTGGGTTGTAACACGATTATCCTTTACTTAACAGCAAGTGGTGTCAGCTCACACCTTTAATCCCAGCCCTTGAGAAGCAGAGGCAGGTGGATCTGAGTCCAGGGCCAGCACGTCTGCAAAGACAGAATCTCTTTACTCATCCTGGAGCTAGGTTGATAACCAGCAAGACCCAGCACTCTTCTATCTCTACCCACTCCCCACCAACACTGGTATGGCAGCCATGCAGCCACATCTGGATTTTTACATGAATTCAAAGAGATTTAAACAGGTCCTTCACAGCAAGTGCTCTTACCTACTGATCCATCTCCCTAGTCCAGGCTTAACCACTCTTCAATGCAAAACTTTGTGATTCTGAGTTTCTATGAGTAGGCAGGGTAGTGAACTGTGCATGAAGGAGGAGCCTAGGTGTGTTGGCTGCTGCCCTTGGGTCCACACTCCCCTGTGGTAGTTAGTGGGTGATGAAACATCTAGCTGCTTAGCCAGTGCATCATACGTTGTACGTTAATCCACAGAAGCCTTCTGAAGGCATCGCTCTGACCTTCGACGAGACCTTCCTGCATTAGTACGCCAGATATCATGGCAGAGTGGAGAAAAGCACAGATGAAAAAGCATGAAAAGCACCCATGTTCTGAAATCCCCTCCAGCCGCAAAGCCTGAAGCAAAAGACCCCACTGTTCCCATTTTCATCTCCGAGATTTTTGAGGTGTTTGTCCTCCAGTCAAATGCATGTTGGATGTTCTATGCTGACTCACCCTGTCTTAGAGCAATTCCCTCACCTGTACATCAAGGTTGGATATATTTACCATCTTAACAACCAAGCCCAAAGATATGAGACTGCTATGTTTTTAGAAATTAATAAACATACCTACTGTTGTAAGTTTTGTGTCGTATACAGTTGTTCTCATTCATGTGAGAAATTATTCATTACTGTTGAACAGACACTTGGGGAGATTCTTAGTCTTGTATAACTCAGGATGCTCTTTAACTAGGAATATAGTCCAAGATAATTTTAAACTCCTGATCCTTTTGCTTCTATATCCTGAGGGCTGAGATTTTAGATGTATTCCACCGTGCCCAGCTTTATGTGATATTAGACATGGAGCCTTGGTCTTAATGCATGTTAGGAAAGCACTCTGCCACCTGAGCTACATCCCCAGCTCGCTGAAAGGTTCATAACCAGACTTCCAAAGAATCGGGACTTTTGTTAAATTTCCAATATAATTATCTTAAATGTCTGAATAAAAGGGAAAGGGTGCTCTGGAAACTCTCCAGTTTGTCTCTTCTCTTGGAAATGGCTGCTGTGCCCAGTACCCTGGCAGATAGCTGTCTGTGGCAGGGAACTATAATGGCTACCTCCCAGGTCAGTTAAACCATCAGGATCCATACTGCTGCCTTTCAGCTGCCTTTGTGGTGTAAGACTCTGGGCTATGTTGGGGGAGTAAGCAGAGTGTAGGAAGACATTAGGCCCAGTATCCCGGCTCCATCCATTTTAGGCCGATTTCCTGTCATGCCTGTAGAGCCCAAGCAAGGAGCCAATGAACCAGGCAAGGTACACACACATGCACACACGCACACACATGTACACACACAAACACACACACACGCACACGCACGCACGCACGCACGTGTGCATGCATCCTCCTATCAGAACTATCCCCAAGGGAAATTGCCCTTCCTTTCATCATTGTCACTTTCTTGGTTGTGTCTGGGTCCTTTTCCCCGTGGTTTTCCTTGGGCACAGCAAGAGCCACCAGCACTTTCAATAAAAGAAAGTGCGGCCTGTGTGGGTAGAGAGCAACCAGCCGGCTACCTGGAGTGCAGTCAACAGAAACAGCAGTATTGTGACGCAGGGCCCCTTCGCACAGGGATTCCACTCCAACTCCCACAGACGCACCACCAGCTCGGCAAGACGCCTGCCAGCACTCATGAAGCCATGTGTACTGAGCCTCAGCTGCCCTCAGATCCTGCCCAAGACACTGCTTTATGGACTCACTTCCTACTCATGACAACACTGGAAGGAAAACATTATCCATCTTTTAAAATGAAGCTTAGTTTGAAGATGAGGATGAATTAAAGCTACAGGAGAATGGCTGAACCGATGTCCAACTCCTTCAGGTTCTTTGTGACCAAAGCCAACTTCCCATCCTCCTTTAAAAAGACAGAGGCAAACAAATGTTATACTTAATGTTTCAAAAGCTGGAAGTAAGAGTCCCCTTTTTCCTAAACACAGGCAGAAACTTGCCTAAAGGAAACATGTAGGCTCTTAAACCTGAGAGATTAGTCACCGAGGAACCCACTCAAGAAACAGTACAGAGTATCTATAGGTATCAAGCTCATTCTGGGAACAACTGAGATTAATCTAGTTCTAGCACCTCTGTGGAGATGGCCAGGCAATCGGATGATCGCCTTGAGTGGTCAGCATCCTAGTGCAGGCGCCCATCAATCAACAGGATGTGCCTTCAGACCCCACCCAGGTGACATCTGTTGATGAGCCTGAGTCACAGAAACACCGAGAAGATGGTGTCGACATCTGAGAAGGGCCACTTGCCTAGGCAGACTGAGGAATCAGCCATGAGTCTGCCCAAAGTGAACATAATAGATGAATGTACCTGGGTAACAGTCTGCTTCCGGCAGGCAGCTTGAGTAAGCTTCCCAGGGGATTTCCCAGGAGCACTTACTTGCGTGATTGGGTGGTTTCACTGTATGGAGCAAAAAGCAGGAATCCAACATGTTGAGGTATTTCTCTAAAACTCTCTGTTTACTCTGCATTTTCCCAACTCCAGGGAATGCTGGCCCCTCCTGTGCTTATACACCTGAAGTCTCATGGCAGAAGCCAGCCTGGGAACTGACACTGTTTGGTTCACCATTAAAAGTAGAGTTTGTAAGGACTTAACTACAAACTAGAGCAAGTGAGACCCATGATAAGAGGATAAACTGAGAAAGAGAGATATGAATGCACAACAGACAGATGTTCCTCCTTTCATGCATCCTTGATGGACTACGTGCAAAGGCTCCATTAGAGGTAGTCCAGGCTCCTTGCTTGCTGGGGAAGGTTTTGGGGGCCAGTTTCTCAGAGCCTGCTAGATCTGCTTCTGCAGCCCTGCTACCAAGGCTGTTCCCTGAGATGAAGCTGTGGTTGTACTGTGCTAGGATTGTAGATGGGCATGGTTGTACGTTTCCATAATATCAAACTTTATTCAATAACAATGGAGTCACAGAGTTCAGTGGCTTTAATAGAAGCAATTTGCCAGATGATCCCATCTACCTTGGTATTCTGGACCAGGCAGATGCAGGTCCTTTTACTCAATCTTAATACTAATATTAATTCTTATATAACCCAATGTAAACATAATTCAATCTCCATATATGTGGTTTACATAATGGGTACAAGTTAAAAGAGGCTGCAACAGAGTTCAAAAGGTCCCAGAAGTAGGCTGATAGGAATTTTAACAAAGTCTCTTATACATAAGATAATGAAGATGAACCCACACCAACTGCAAGGAAGCTATGAGTTTAGAGAGACCTTTTGAGAGTTAGGTTTAATGACAGCAAGGCTCAGGGTGGAGCAGAGCAGACCAGGACAGATTCAGATCCAAATGAGTGAACAAAAGGGCGGGCAGGCAGTCAAGCATGCTATGGCTGAGGTCAGATCTGAGCTGAAGCTCCAAGGAGTCAGGAGTTTCCTGTCTGTCTATCCCTGACACATGCTGGGTGTCAAGTTGTCGAGGTTATGCCTTCCTACTGTTATGTGTTCATCTTTGTATGGGGTCCAGTTGAGGGAGTTACACCCTTTTATCTCTATGCCATGTCTAATAAGTTCCTGGGCCTGATTTTCTTGTTATGATTTCAATAGACCCCATATGCCCCTACAGTCTTAACTTGCCCAATATACCATTTTCTACTCCTAGGAACAACTCATTTATCAGTGCATGATCTATGAGTGGTGCCTGCAGATGGTGCAGTTTGTAGGTCATGCATCCAGGGACTACAATCATCATCCTCCCTCAAAACAGAGTCTCCCGGGCCAAAGCACAACCTAAAAAACCATTGTTTTATACAATGTGGACTCATTTATAAGAGGGTACAGCCTCATGTCAGCAGCTGACCTTGGAATAAGATCTTGGCTGGATTTACAAGTCAATCAGGCCTTGCAAGCTTGGTTACCCAACTTGGGGCATAGCATAGCATCTTTTGCCAGGGGACAGTGTGCATTCCTTACATTGATGTTTGTCCTGAGTTCTGGCCTAAGGCTTTCCTTTGTGCATTTTTTGTTTGCTTGTTTTCAGGTTTATTGAAAATATGGCATAACGGATTAAACAGCTCCATGTGGTGTTTTGAAATTCATCCCAACAGTAGGCTGAGTGACCTAGAGGTTGGAGAGATTGCCAAAGTCCAGAAGCTTCAGCATTTCCTTGGTGTCAGGATCTACCTCAGTGATTTCCTGATCTAGGGCTGAGACCTCAGGAACATAATTATCTCTCCTCTCCCTCCCTTCTTCCTGCAACTCTCACAGGACCTCTCTGAATCCTCTTCATCAGATGCGTGACATAGCCGGCTATCTTGTTCCGAAGGTTTTTGCTGGGGATGATGGTGATCTCCTCGCACACGTGCTTGTTGGTGTGGAAGTCATTACCCAGGCACGTGTAGTACTTCTCAATGATGACCCGGGCCGCCTTCTTCACAGTCTTGGTGCGAACGTGGCCCATGTTGATGGGTCTCGGTAAAAGAGGAAACCTTGTTTTGTTTTTTTAAGTCAGGGTTTCTCCGTGTAGCCCTAGCTGTTTTGAAACTCATTGGCTGGCCTCCAACTCAAGAGGTCTGCTTCTACCTCGTAAGTGCCAGGATCAAAGGCATGCACCACAGTCTGGCTCCTTTTGCAATTCTTTCCCATTTATTTATTTATCATTCATTCATTCACTCATTCATTCACTTTACATCCTGATCGCAGTCCCCCCACTTCCTCCCAGTCTCCCCTTCTGCAATGTTTTAAAGACTATTGTATAATAGAAACAATCCAGAGACGAAGTATTCTCTTTAAGAGTTAAAGAAGACCAGGTGTAGTGGTTAAGATCTTTCATCTGGCACTGGAGAGCCATAGCAGGATTATTGCCAGTTCAAGACCAGCCAGAGCTCTTTAGTGAAACTACCAAGCCTCGATAAACAAGAGCAACCGCAGAAAGAACTATGGTGGTATGCACGTACAATTCCAGTGCTTAGGAGGCTGATACAGGAGGATCTTGAGCCCATGGCTAGTTCAGGCCATAGCAAGATCCTGTCTAAATAAATAAATAAATGACTGAAGGAAATGATTAAAAGTGCACACTAATTATAAACTTATCTGTTGTATTTATCTAATGATGATCCCCAAATAGAACAGACAAGGCAGACAATCACTGGCCTAGAAAACACTAGGAACCTGTTTGATGGCCCTTTCAACCACTCTATTCCTCAGCCACAAGCATGAAGTTTCACTGCACTAGGGAAATGGTGGGGGAATCTGGACCAGGATCATGCTTGAAGACAGTCTGTGTGTCTCTGTGAAGCAGAGGCAGCAGCCCCTGAGGCATAGGCACACAGGTACTTCATCTTCCTGGGTGTTGATGGAGTTTCTGGGGTGATGCATGACCACACATGTGGGTGCTGGAGTCAAAGGCCATCTTTTGCAGCATCGTTCTGCACAGAGGGATGTGCCCTCTGGAATGTGCCGAGAATCTGGAAGAGCTCTACAGAGCAGTCACCACCCAACTTTGTCTTATCAAGTCTGCTGGGCTAGGAGTCAGGGGACACAGAGCCAGGAGGACAGTGTCAGGGTGGAAGTGGTCTAGTCTTCTGTCTCCAGACTCTTCCTCTAGGTTGAAGAAACACCAGGCATCAGGAAAGCAGTAACTGAGGCTCCCAAAGGGAGAGGAGGAGGTTGTCCTGTCCTGTCCATTAAAGTCTACTTCGAAGCAGAATTAAATCTTCCCTAGTATAAATACTACTCTAGGTTTGTGTGTCCAGAGGAAGAGGTAAAATAGTCTGGGGTGATCTATACGCACACCCACCTGGGGAGCTGCTTGGTATCCAGCCAGCATCATCTGGCTGAGTCCTAGAGCTTCCCTCTAAGGAACAGGAAACAGGCAGGCAGGTGGGTGCTTGTGCCCTCATTTCTCTGAAGCAAGCATAGCGGTCACTTGTCACTGAGGAGCAAGTGTGCAAGGCCACAGAGGAGCAGATAGAAATGAGACCCTACCCCCAACAGACCCTTCCGGAGCAACAAGAGAAAGAATGCTGTGTGTGGGTGTGACAGTCAAGGATACTACTCTGGGGTCACACCCACAACTCATAACCTCAGGAATCTGTCAGAGTCTCGTGAAAGGCAATGTCTTAGATTGGGGTATAACAGAGTCCCAGTTTGACTGATAAACCAATATCTGGAGGCAGTTTGGAGGCTGGGGCCCAAGGATGGGATGTGGCATGATGTAGTTCTTTGAAGGACAGGAAGTCTTTGAGTTGTGAATTGTCATCTTCTCAGATGTCTTCACGTGGTAAAGAGGGTGAGAGAGCTTTCCAGACCCCTTATTTATTTATTTACTTACTTACTTAATCATTTGTTTGCTTATATTTTTGTGGTGCTGGGAATATAATTTGGGGCTTAGAGCATGCTAGGCATTGCTCTACCTCTGAATTATATATCCCCAGTTCTCTGGGGGTGGGGGCATTTTATAAAGTCACTAATCACTAGCCCTACCACCTCCTCATTAACTTCCAAAGATCCCATCTCCTCACCCTATCACATAGGAGTAGAATTTCTCCTCTTCCTCCTCCTCCTCCTCTTCTTCTTCCTCCTCCTCTTCCTCCTCTCACTCTTCTTTTCTTTTGGGTTTTTTGACATGGGGTTTCTCTGTGTAGCCCTGGCTGTCCTGAAACTCAGAGATCTACCTGCCTCTGTTTCCCAAAAGCTAGGATTAAAACTGTGCACCACCGCCTGGCAAGGTTGGGACTGCAATGAATAGATTTGATTTGGGGAGAGAGGAACACAGGGCTGTCAGACTGAGTGTCCTTCACATTTCTATCAGAAGCCCTTCTGGAAGTCAATTTTGTTGGTACCCCAGAGACTTCTTAGCTATGGAGACTGCCCCCATAGGACCAGGTTCAGAGATATAGAATCCTGGAAAAGCCAAAAGGAACAGCAAAGACCAGCATTAAAACTCCCAGGAACTTGATCAACAATAGTTTGGGGCTAGCCCATAAGTAAATTGACCAAAGATACTTTAAAGGGAATTAGAAACACTGAAGGAGCCAGATGTTGCAAGCTCTGAGTTTAGCTCTTAGAAACAGTGTGGTGTGGAAAAAACAGATGCTACATCTTGCATCTGTAAGGACAGAAAGAACATAAAGTCTGGTTGAAGCAAGGATCCTACGATTCTCAACAGCCAGATGAGGCTGCACCGGGTACATCCAGGTCTGGCTTCCTACAAACAGCCCTTCACCTGCTGAAAATTCACCATTGAAAGAACAGCTGCAGTGACTAAACCACTCTTCTGAAGACAGTGTCTTAGGGTCTCTACTGTTGTGATAAAACACCATAAAGAAAAGCAACTTGGAGGGGAAAGGGCTTATTTTGCTTACAGTTCTACACCAAACTTCATTTACGAAAGGAAGTGTCAGGGAAACAGGACAGGAATCTGGAACTAATGCAGAGGTCACTGAGGACTGCTGATTATTGGCTTACTCCTCATAGCTTGCTCAGCCTTATAGCACCCAGGACCAGCTGCCCAGGGGTGAGCTGGGCCAACCCATATCAATTGTGAATCACAAAAAAGGCCCACAGTCACGCTGATGAAGACATCTTTTCAGCTGAGGGTCCCTTCTCCCAGATGATTCTAGCTTCTCTCTGTCTCTCTGTCTCTCTTGCCTCTGTCTCTCTCTCTCTCTCTCTCTCTCTCTCTCTCTCTCTCTCTCTCTCTTTTCTGTGTGTGTGTGTGTGTGTGTGTGTGTGTGTGTGTGTGTGTGTGTGTGTGTGTGTGTGTCTCCCAGCCTCAGGTGTTGTTTCTCATGCATCCTCTACCTTGTTTGAGACAGGGTCTCTCACTGGTCTCCAGTTCACAAAGTAGGCAAGGTTTTCTTGTTAGTGAGCCCCAGGAATCCACTAATTTCTGCCTCCACAGGGGTGGGATTATGAGCACCTGCCACTTTGCCTGGCTTTTTCATGAATTTTTGGATCAAATTCAGGTCTACCGCAGGTCTTTACCAGTTGCACTCTCTCCAGCCCTACTTTAGCTCTGAATAAAGTCTCTGCTTTGTTCTTCTCTGACATTTTGCCATACTAAGTGAGGAGTGAGGTGGGGCTTAGAGTCTGGATGCTGAGAAGTCCAAGAGCATACATAGCTCCAGAAACCGAGAGGGCTCCATTCTACACCACGTGAGACAACAGAGGGTTAGAGCTGTCAAGGCATGACCTACCTCTCTCAGGACACTTGAGCCAGCTGCAAGATTCACCTCTCTCAGGACAGCTAACCACTCACTGGACCTCAGCACAAATCCTCATTACCTCAGCTCTCTTAAGGCCCACTGCCAGTACTGTTGCATTGAGAGTTATTTCCAAGGTCAGACATGGTGGTGCATGCCTTTAGTACCAGCACTTGGGAGGCAGAGGCAGGCAGATCTCTGTGAGTTCGAGACAGGTCTGGTCTACAAAGCAAGTCCTGGAAAGCCAGGGCTATTAAACAGAGAAACTCTGTCTCAAACCAAACCAAACAAACAAATGAAGAGTTGTTTCCAACATGACAATCTGAGTAGATGGTGTCTATGGAATGCCTTCTATATAGAGATGTCATTGTGCTTGACTTCTTCTGAGATGCCTCTGATCTCAGCAGGCGTTCCCTAGCAGGTCTACCCTTGACTGACTTAGATGTTAATTGTTCTGGTCTGTATTCTGTTTAGTACGATCCCTTAAGTGAAGGGAATCACACTAAGAGATGCAGATGAAAAAGGAAACCTGTGAGTTAAAGCATGAGGATTTGTATGAAAAGAAAAATCCAGAGCTGGGTGTGGTGGCTTGTGTCTGTTACCTCAGCACTTGCGAGGCTGAGGTAGGAGGATCATGAAGAGTTTAAGCCTGGCTGCTACAGTCTAAGACCTTGTCTCAAAAACGAGGCAAAACAAACCTAAGTGTATTAGTTCTTTGTTGTTACTGTGACTACTTGACAAGAGCAACTCAAGGATGGCAGGGTTTATTCTGACTCAGGGTTCAGGGCACAGAGGCCATTATGGCGGGGAAGCCAAGGTGGCAGGACTTAAAAGCTGTGAAGAAAGCAGAGAGTGCTGAATGCTGGTGCTCAGTTCTCCTTTTTATTTAGTCTGGGACCTAAGCCTACCAGATGGTACCATGTTTATTAATCTAATCTACAAACTCCCTCACAGGCATACCTAGAAGTTTGTTTCCGTGAGTATTCTAAAGCCCATCAAGTTGACAATTAATCTCATTACGTACTCAAGGCAGACATGCGTCAGGGCTCTCTGGCTCTTACTCACCTGTCCTGGGTCCTCAGGGATCGCATGCCCATGGTGGAGGCTGGACATTGTGTGCTGAGTCTCCACCTTTACCCCAGGAGAGGAAGGAGACCATGGTGCTGTAAGGGGGTCAGAGGATATCACAACAAAACAAAACAAGATGCTCTGTAAAACAAAATGTTTGTGAAATCAACTTTCAATTTCCATGTTTTCACTCCTCGTGTTCTCATTTTCCATCTTTTGTTATAGAGTTATGTTTGTTCCCTTCTGTTTTTATAGTCCAAGTCTGTTACCACACACCCACAAGCATCGCTGTTTTGTCCCTACCCCTGTCCTACATGATTTCAGGCCAGTCTTCCCTTGCTATCCCCGAAGGCCGCTTCTCACTAACCTTTGGAGAGGGCATCATGACCTGACTGGGGGTCCCTGCTAATCTCCATGTTTCCCACCCAGTGTGTGTTCCTGAGTCTTTCCGATCTCTCCATTGTTCTTTATGTTCTCTTCGATGAAGGTTTGACCATTCCTCAACCTTTGATTTTATCTGCAAAGATGATAGGCATCAGTGTGAATTCAACATCTTCTTCATCATGACGGATATTGGCGGTAGAGGATGTGTTAAATACATGGAAGAAGAGTTGGTGAGGGAGACTGGCCCTGGGCCTGCGTTCTGGAGGCTACTTTCCTCATGGATGGTGCACACAGCTTCATCTTGCCCACAAGTGTGCTCAGGTGTGGCTCCTTTCTTGGATACCAACCAGGTCTGAATGCACAAAAACAAGGCTACTTGTTCCTGTTCATTCTTCACTCAGCATTCTAGAGGCCATAGCCCATGGAATACAAGGTGTGCAGTCCATGTTCTAAGTCACACCTGAGAAGAGCTGTAATTTGCCTGGTGTTGAATGACTGAGGCCAAGGATGGTGTCCTCCTGACCTTTGTGGCTCAGTCTCACTTTGGTCCCAAATGGACCCTGGCATCATTCTGCCTCAGCTGAACCGTTGACTGACTCTTGCCCAGATTTTTACTAACTCCAGGGGAGGCTGGTGCCATTCTGTGCAGCAGTCATGGGTCTTAAGTGAATACACTGTCCCTGGGAACAGACCTAGACAGGAGATGGAAGGTAACTGACAAAGGCTCACTTCTGTGTCTGAAATGCTTTTCTCATTGTTAGAGTGTAGCCATCCCGAAAGAATGAAGGTGTTCAAAGAGACACATACCTGTGCCCTCACTTTGGCTGTCAAACTATGGAAATAATGGTTTCCAAGGAATTAGAATTTCCACAAGGATCTTTTGTTGGACGGAAAGGCTGAAGCTTGGGACCAGGATGAGGAGGAATCTGGGCCATCAGAGATTTTACACAATTCTGACAACTTGTCAGACTACCTTGAGGAAGTGATTAGAGTTAGGGCAATAATTGGTAAGTGATGGTCAGGGCCACACCTTGAGCAGAACTTAGCTATGTTTGCCTCTTGCCCTTTATTTAGACCTAAAATCCAAGTACGAATCTCTAAATGGCAGTTGTACTAGAGGCCTATGTCTGAATCTCTCCTCAGTGTGGGGGTTACACTGAATGCACCTCCTCTCTCTGCTTTACGTTGTTACCTGTAAGCAGCCCATTGAGGACAGGGTGCTGAGTTTTGCATATCAGGGCCACTAGAGCCCAGGCTCTGACCCTAATAACTCCTGTAAGGAGAAGTCTCCTTAGAAGTCAGCCCTGCTTACCCACAGCGCAAGCAGCTCAAGGGAAACTTGGCACAGGCTCCTGTCTGTGTTGCCTTCTTGGGTCCTGGGGCAGCTTCCTAACAGTCACGGGGAATAGCTCCTACTCTTGTGGAGAAACACTAAGGTGGGTCACAGAGTCGTATCTCTGAGGTTAATAAAAAGGCATGCACAAAGACAAAACAACTGGCAAATCCCACAGGAACAATTCTCCATATTTTAAGAATAGAACATCAAAGAAATTGAAAGGTGGGTAAGTAGGCATCTCATATTATTTTAGGGTAAAATATTTCACCAACACCATCAAAATTTATTAAAATTTGACTTTGTTAGGTTTCATAAAACAAACACATCAACAAGCTAAGTGTGGTGCCACATACCTGTAACCTGGAGGTGGGGACAGAAGAATCAGGAGTTCCAGACAGCCTTGGCTACTTAGTGGGTTAAAGGCCACCCTAGGCTATATTAGAACATGTCTCAAACCCCTCCTCAAACAACAACAACAATAAAAACCTCAAAACATCAAAATCTCAAAGCAGCAGTATTTTCAGCAACTGATTAACTCCTGCCTTTCAGTTCAGGTCACTTCCATGCATGATAATTGCTGTTCACCAAGTAATGGCCAAAAATATTTTAGAGAGAGTGAAATGGTTCAGTGGGGAAAGGCACTTGCTGCCAAATCTGATTGCCCAAGTTTAAGTCCCATATGGCAGAGAGAACTGATTCCTGCAATTTGTCTTGGACTTACACATGAAAGCTGTGACTTATGTGTGTCCCTTGTCCAAACTCACACACATAAACAAACAAACAACGGGTAAATAAATGACTGGAGAAATGGCTCAGTGGCTAAGAGCATGAACTACTTTCGCAGAGGACCTGAGTTTGGTCCCCAGCACCTGCATCAGACATTTCACAACTGCCTGTAATTCTATCTCAAGATCCAATACCTCTGGCCTCCTTGGACACTCATGGGCACAAACCCACACATAGATGCTTACATAATTAAAACTTATAAAGTCTTTAAAGAATTTTAGCTTTCATTAAATATTCTTTTTAGTATTAACTAACACTCAACATCAAAATTTTAATAACTGGAGCTGGAGAGATGGTTCAGCTCTTCCAGAATACCAGAGTTTTATTCCCTGCGCCCATACTAGGCAGCCCATAGTCACCCATACCTACAACTCTAGGGGATCTAATGCCCTCTTCTGGTATCTGCGGGCATTGCACCCACAGGTCCATACTCACCCACAGACATACAATTAAAACTAAATGTAAAAAAACAAATCAATAACTTTAAATAAAATGTTCACAATCAAAAGAAGCTATTATACATGGAAATTCTCATTAATGATAAGTATTATTATGAAGTATTAATGTCACACACCGTTATGTATTAGAGGGCTTATTAACATTATGTGAGAACTGTCACATCTTTGGTTCTAGAGAAATAGGTCCACAGTTAAGGAGTACTGGTTGCTCTTCTAGAGGACCAGGGTTCAGTTCCCAGCACACATGTGGCAGCTGACAAACATTTGTAACTCCAATTTCAGGGATGGCCTCTGTGGACAATATTAGCTCTTTGCCTGCGTCCATGTCCTGCGAGCTGTTGGCTCACCCATTTTATTTTTTATTATACGCAGGAAAGCAGGTCCATTCCTAGTAACTCATCTAGCCAGAGAGACTTCTTTGTGTGTGTGTGTCTGTGTGTGTGTGTGTGTGTGTGTGTGTGTGTGTGTGTGTTGCATGTACATGTGTGTGGTTGCATGTGGAGGTCAGTGATCAATTGTGGGTGCTGTGTCTCAGGATCCGTCCACCTTTCTTGAGGAACAGTCATTCACTGGGACCTGGTGCTCCCTGATTAGGGTAAGCTGGTTGACCAGTGAGCTCCATGGGTTCTATGTCTCCACTTCAAAGCACCACCACACACCAGGATTTCTTAATATGGGTTCTAGGAATTGCGCTCACAGTGCTTGAGAGTCAAGAGCTTCCACAACTGAGCCATGTTTGTCCTCTTAGCGTGAGTGTCCTTTTGATGTTCACCATCTTTTTCACACTTTTGTGGTTGTGTGACACAAAGTCTCATTTTGTATCCCAGGCTGACCTGGAACTTAAGAGATCTTTCTGCCTCTGTTTCCTCAACTTGGGGGCTAAAGTTGTATCCCCTGCCTTGCCCAGTCTCTCTTATTCTGCTCAATCTCTGGATATTTTACCTATGTGCTTGCTTGTTCACTCTTTATAGTCCTACACAAGTGTGTCTGTCAACTCACTTCTTAATTTTTGAATATTCATTTTTTTTCTTTTTTTAAGTGTTGTTTCTCCTCAAATCCACCTGCTGAGCCCCGGTGATGCTGTCACCTGTCCTTCTCATTGGACACTTTCTTCTTTCCTGCCTCTCTTCCTTTCATTCTTTCTGACCAGGTCTTATGAGCCCAGGCTTGCCTTGAATTCATTATGTAGACAATGATGACCTTACACTGATCTTCCTGCCTCTACCTCCCAAATAATAAGATTAGAGCCATGGGCTACCATGCGGGCTCAGGCTGTGCTGAGGACTGAACTTGTTTGACAAGATGAGAAGCAGAGACTGGAGAACTTGCTGGAAACTCCAGGGCCAGAGTTCCATACTAAAGTATGGAACACAGAAGCAGAAACTAGAGACCTATCTTCAAGGAGAAAGGAGAGAATCGGTTTCTAAAATGTTGTCTTCTGACCTCTCCATTTGTACTGTGGTATATGCATGCCCAGACACAATAAATAGATATAAGAACTCATGTCCTCATAGGCTTCAGTTCTCACATCTGACCTTCAGGAGGCTGTCAGCAGCAGAACAACTCTTATTTCTGTATCTTGGCATCTAGTTTTCCTGGCTGGCCTGTGAAACCTCCTTGTTTGATCCTGCTTCATTTTCCCCTCTAATCAAAGCCAACTTGACACAGGGGTACTGAATGTTCATCCTCTCTGTTATCTGTGTTCCTCCAAGAATAGGGTTTCTAAATTATGTACACTGTGAGGCTGTGTGGAACTCTATTACCTCTTCACCATCATTATGACCAATCTAAGTATGTCCAGAGAGAGTGCCCCTTCCAGCTGACCTGCATTACAAATTGCCCCTTGGTGGCAAGCACCACCATGCCCAAATTGTCACCCCTACCAGACAGTTCTACGGCAGTGTACATGGTGGTGGTAGAGGGGTGTAGAAGAGCTCCTAGATCTTCTCAGAGACAGAACAGTCCTACAGCAAGTGATTTTGTGTTCAATGAATGTTTCACACTAGATTTTTTTTTGACCTTACCAAAAACTCAAACAGAAATAACATCCGACTTTACCCACAGTTCAATAATCTCCCTTTTTTCCTTTTTGAAAGAAACTACTACATATTTGTGTGTCTATGAGCACTGGCATGTATGCCACCTCACACATGTGCAGGTCAGAGCACAACTTTCAGGAGTTAATTGTCTCCCTACACTACCTGAGCCATGGAGAGTGGACTCGGGTTGACAGGATTGCTGGACCTTACCTACCTTTTTTTTTTTTAAGGACTGGTTTTAAGGGTTGGGGATTTAGCTCAGTGGTAGAGCGCTGCCTTAGGGCAAGGCCCTGGGTTCAGTCCCCAGCTCCCAAAAAAAAAAAAAAAAAAAAAAAAAAAAAAAAAAAAAAAAGACTGGTTTCATGTAGCCTAGGCTGAACTTAACTAGATAGATAGCAGGGGAGTACCTTAAATTTTATTTTGATCTTCTTGCCTCCACTTCCCTGAATGCTTGAACTGCAGGTGTCTTAGTTTTAGTGCTGTGAAGAGACACCATGTCTTATAAGACAAACATGTGATTGGGTCTTAGTTTCAGTCCTCATCGTGGTGGGAAGCATGGCATAATGAGGGCAGATTAGGTGTTGGAGGAGCTGAGAGCTCTACATCTTAATATGAAGGCAGCCAGGAGAAGATTATATCGTCCACAAGCAGCCATGAGGTGTTCTCTTCCACACTGGACAGAGCCTGAGGACTAGGAGACCTGAAAGCCGGCCTACACTGTGACAACTTTCTCCATCAAGGCCACACTTCCTAATAGTGTTACTGCCCATGGACAATCATTCAAACACCGCAACAGGTGAGTGTCATTATGACCAACTTATGTAGTGTTAATCAGAAAAACAAAGGCTTCCTCATACCAGGCAAGCATGCTACCAACTGAGTCTCTATTATGAACTCTATAGAATTAACTTGCAGACCCACCTCAACAATCATGGAATCTCAAAGAATAAAATCTCTGCCTCTTTACATGCCAGATATCCTTTTCCTAGTGGTACAAAGACTACTTACCTATCCAGACTTCCTGATGTCCCCATTATATCAGACAGAAAAGCAAGTCAATGTGCTTACTGTTTTAACAACAAATCACCTTAGTTACCATGTACGAGGAGAATCCACAGGGACGTGTTCCCCAGGTGAGCAAGCCAGATGCCACTCCGGCCTCCTCTTCTAGGGTGTAGTCTTGCCCCCAGGGTACCTGAGGAGTTGAGCACAGTAAAGGCAGGGTAGCACTCATTCTCAGGTTATCAAATTCAAGTGCCATGCTGTGGCTTTGGGGATCACTGTAAGTAAAAAAACATGGTTATTCAGGTTTACTGTGAAGATAATGTAAATGTCAAGCCGCTATAAGCACTAGCCACTTCCAAGCAAGTTCTATTAAAACTGTGACCGCACAAATACCAAGTACTAGAGAAACACCATTTTCCATTCCATTCTCCCTCCACCCTAATTAACTCTCCTATTCCTTGGTTCCAACAATTTATAATACACCTGTGTGTTCATGTGAGTATGTGCATGGAGTACAGATGCCCTTGGAAGCCAGGAAAGGGTATCACATTCCCTGGAGCTGGAGGTGCAGGCAGTTGTGAGCTGCTCAGGGTGGGTGCTGGGAACCAACCTCGGCTGTGAAGCAGTGGTGTCTTAGGGTTTCTACTGCTGCAATGAAACACCATGATCCAAAAAGCAAGTTGAGGATAGGGTTTATTTGGCTTGCACTTCCACATCTTAGTCCATTATTGAAGGAAGTCAGGACAAGAATGCAAAAAAGGACAGGAACCTGAAGGCAGGAGTTGATGCAGAGGCCATGCATGGAGGAGTGTTGCTTACTGACTTGCTCTGCATGGCTTGCTCAGCCTGCCTTCTCATAGAACCCAGGACCACCAGCCCAGGGATGGTACCACCCACCACAGACCGGCCCTCTCCCCTGATCACTAGTTGAAAGAAATGCCTTACAGCTGGGTCTCATGGAGACCTTTTCTCAACTGAGACTCCTTCCTCTCTGATAACTCTAGCTTGTGGCAAGTTGACACAAAACCTGCCAGTACACACAGTATGCACTCTTAGTCAGTGAGCTAATCTGTCTCACTCCCACTCCTTGTGTGTGTATGTGTGCAGAGGACAACCTCATGTTATTCCTCAGATGCCATCCATTTTGTTGAGATGAGTCCCTTTCTGGAGGCTGGAGAGATGGCTCAGTGGTTAAGAGCACTGGATGCTCTTCCAGAGGACTCCGGTTCAATTCCCAGCACCCACATGACAGTTCACAACTGTCTGAAACGCCAGTTCCAGAGGATCTGACACCCTCACACAGAGATGCAGGCAGACAACCAATGCACATAAAAATAAATAAATCTTTCAAAAAAGAAAAGTCTCTTGCTGTCCTGGAACTTAACGAGTAGACTAGGCTGGCTGGCAAGTCCCATCTACCTGTCTTCCTTCTTGATGTTGAAATTATCATTGTAAGCCACCATCTGACTTTTTCCACCCTCAGCTTTTAGGTATGTATTTGTTTATATTACTAATTTATTTTGACATAGGCTTTCACTATGTACCCCTGGCTGGCCCAGAACTATGTAGACCAGGCTGGGCTCAAACTCAGATATCCATCTAGGCAGATGCTCTGATCTCCCAGTGCTGGGATTAAAGATGAGTGCCACTAGGTAACTAGGTCCTTGTTTGCAAGGTAACTAAGCTGTTTTTCCAGGTGTGTGTGTGCGTGCGTGTGTGTGTGTGTGTCTGTGTGTGTGTGTCTGTGTGTGTGTTCCCCCTTTAAAGTCTGAAGCACCTAGGATCCCCACATTTGAGTGCCAATGGAATCCATGATTCTCCTTTCTAACCCTCAACTAAAGAAACTGAGGAAATGGCTGGGTTCAGAAATCTAGGAGAAAAAGGATTCCATAAGGCTATGTAATATCTTATGCTCCAAAGCAAATACCTGAAGGAACATGCAGACTCATTTACACATTAAATAAAGATGGGAGGCAACAGGCTAAAAGCCAGTTAGATAGAACAGAATCAGTGGTTCCACAGCACACCAGAGTAGACAGGTAAGTAAGGACAAGAGAATTGGGATATGTGAGGGCTTTTGTTTGTTTATTTTTTGGCAAGAATGAAAATCTATAAACAAATAAAGCAAGGGTGAGATGAAGCAATCCCCACTTGGCAGTGAGTACAAAACAAAAAGAACCTAGGTATTAGTCAAAACTACAGGGTGAGGTTGAGAAAAGGAATGGGATTTTGGTCTCAAAACATCTCCCACAAATTATGTTCTGGTTCCAGAGAAGCTGGGCAGGGTCTGCCTCAGGCACAAGACAGAAAGGCACAGACCAAACACAGGGCGATTGCACCACAGTTGTGTATATGTTTGTGTCCCCATGGTGGGATGTGAAGAAAACACAGTTTCTGAGATACTCTGGCCCAAGCACATGCATGGGAAGGATAGGCTCAGTCAAGGGACACTGTACCAAAGGACCAGCTCATAGTTTTTTCAAATGACCAAGGCTATAAGAACTGTAGGTTAAGGAATATCCATATGGAAGAGGACCAGCTACGGCTGGGCTGCCTAAAATTGGAAACAGAATAAAGTGAGAGCAAGCCCAGCGCTGGTGTCTCGTAAGAACTTGGTGTCAGCTGTTATGTCTCTACTTAGTCATGACCTCATTTGAGCTGCGCACTGAGAAGCACCAACGATTTGCACCTAGTATGCCACACGTCTGTGACTGTTGATAGCACCTAGTGGTCCTTGAGTATGAGGGGCTTGCCCATCTAAATCTGGCTGTACTTTCTGTATGGAGGCAATGCAAGCAGCTCCACTCACCAGTGTAGGAATCTTCCCATTCTCTGTGCCCTCTCTCTTACCTGGGTGACATACCCACATGCCTGGTATCTGCAAAACCAAAGGAGCCTCATTACAGTGAAAAATGTTACAATCAGGAAATGAGACTAGAAAATAGTGGTTTCAAACTGAATCTGGGCAGGAATGACACAAAACAGACAGGTATAAATGTTCATGCATCTAATCTTAATATTCACATATCGGTGGTACCCTACACAACTGAGGGCTCTAGTCACCATAGGCAACTTGGAATAAAGGTTGGGGTGAGGAAATCAAGTGTTCTTAAACTCACCAGCAATGCTTCCATCATCCATTGTTGGTCACCATTAAACAAGGAAAGACGACAGAACTAGATTGGGTAAGCAATGAGGCATCATTACATCCCTAGTGTACTATGTATTTTCAGTCCCCAAAAGGTTATGTCTTAAAAAAGAATTCTGCAAAGACATGTAACAACACTTGTACACAATTATAAAACCCATTTGCTTTCAGTTAAAACAGAGTTTGATGAAAAGCTGTTCTCAGGACAGTTTGAATTAAAGCCAGCTACAAATGGCCCCTTCTGAAAAAATCAATATTAACCAAGAACCATGGAGATTCAAATGGTGTGCACAAATGACCCAAGAATGTGGAACTCAATTATTTAAAAGATTTGTAGGAAGATACTTCTGATTCACCAAAGTCTGTCTCTAAAACAAATCTTTAAAAATGCCAATACTAACTTCCCTTTCTTCTCTAGACTCTGAACCCAATTTAGCTCCCTGCCCTGGAGAAAAGCTCTCAATGGTCTTCTTCCCAGCTGGAGTCCTCAGTAAGGGGCATTGAAGAGAACACACTAAAAAAAATAATAATCACAAAAAGTTATCAAATGTCTTAAGTACTAAAGCCATAAGCAAGGAAAACCTACCTGAACACGTTTACTTATTCTTTGAAGATAGTATCAATGCTACTCCAGTGATCCTCCAGCTCAGCTCCCCAGAGAATATGGTGACAGTAGGTGTAAGCCACCACATTTGGACTAAATCTGCTTTTAAAGAACACTTAGAAAGGATGTGCAACTGGCGGTATTTGAGTCATGCATTTCACAACTACTCCCAAAACACCAATCAGATATCAGAAATTAACAAACTGACTTTGAATGTTCTAATAAAATTAATGGATGAAATCCATTTATGAAGAAATCTGAAATGAAAGCTACTCATTTTATCAAAATCTCTCTCTCTCTCTCTCTCTCTCTCTCTCTCTCTCTCTCTCTCACACACACACACACACACACACACACACACACACACACACACACACACGAGCCCAACTATAGGGAACAGAGAACAACTTCAGGCCCGCCAGGCCTGGGAAAGCAGTGTTCAGGCTCTGTCCCAAAGAAAGGACTTATCATCTCAGTCACCACTTTCATTGGCGCCAGTGAGGGGTTACATGCAGGTTCAGGTGGGAAGTGACTGAGTACCAGGCAATCTTTTCAAAGAGAAGGACACATTCTAAAACAGTAAAGCAGAGTGCATACAGCCCTGGCAGAACCACAAATGCATGTGAACTGGTTTTAAAGGGAGACTTTTCTAGCAACCTGGAAATGGTAGCTTCATTGCTTACTTTGAGTGGGAAAAAACATATTTTAGGTACTCAATCCTTTCCAAATAAAGAAAACAATAACAAGTTCACATGTTAACAAAGAATATATTAAAAGTTTACATTCTTTCCACAACTGCATAAAAAAGCAGGCATCTTAAATAATTACAAGAAACAATGAACTCTCTATACTTGCAAAAATTAATACAATGAGAAAAACATTTACAAGAATATCTTTACTATCTAAAGATTTACAATGGTGAAAGACTAGTTATTTCGCACTAAACATCTGCCTGCTGAGATAAACATTCTCTAAAAAACGGTTTACTGAATAAAGTGACTACTGTTTTTTATTACTTTGTTTCTTAGCATTTAAAATAGTTACATGAATGGAAGGATAGTGTTTGACATCAAAATAAATTCTTGCAGCCTGATGTCTTTTAAGATACAGTATAAAAAGCAATAGAAAAACCACAACTGCATTATAAATGTTTTTGGTTCAAAATTTTATTTGAAATCTTATGTTTTCTTCCTAGACAAAAAAAGGTGACAAACACTGGTAATTTGTAAAACCTAACATATGCAGAGCCTGTATTTAGATCAAAAATACTTTTTTTTCTTTTTTTCCAAGAATGTTATTTTATAAATCTTCAAAAATGTAGCATAGGTTCAAGTCTTGGGACACTGAGCTGGCAATGCCAGGTTTGGAGGTTATCACTCTGTAGCTACACAGGAGATGACCATGCAGGGAGATGGCCTTAAAGAAGTAGTAACACTCTGAGGAGAGATCATTCACTCACCACAGGAAATGAGTTCAGTGGACAGCTACTTAGCCCGGCACTAGCTTCATTCATTAAATGGTGGACACTTTTAGTTTATCTCTAAAATGCATAGTTCAAGAAAGCAGATGGCAAGAATTAGTAACTGCAACCTCATTTTATTTCCCTTCTTCGCTGAATTTTAAGAAATAAAATAGGAATATTTAGGGACTTTTGATAGCTTTTTCAAGTGAAAAGATAAAAGGCAAAATTCCACATATAGCTTCTATAATATACAAAGTCAGTTAGTATTTTATAAAAAAAAAAAAAATGTTTCAATATAAAGATTGCCTTTGCTACCAGGGGTGTGGAATGCTGGTGAGTAGATGGGTCGGTGTCTCTGTTGAGTGCACCTTGAAAATGTGAAGAAACAGCTTGCAGCAAAAGTGAATAGAGAGTTTGTGTCCCCCTAATTTCCTTTCCAGGTGTGAACTTCCCTTTGTCTTTTGAAATATTTCACTGAACTTTGGATTCTGCCTATGGAGAGATTTAATTACAGCCTGCATAGAACAAAACAAAAACAGAACAAGAAAAAACAAAAGAGGAGCCCAAACCCTAAGTACCAAGTAGTAAAAACTAATTTTGGACCCTTGCTAGTGCTTTAATACACATTTGCATATTGGGTAGTGACAATTTCACTGGTGTCCATTCCAATACCCCCACAGACGTCCTCACAAAAGGCAGGCAGAAAATGTTATGTTGTGTGTACGGTTCTTGGAAAACACATGGAAGCTGCAACATGGCATTTCCTCTGAAGCCTTTGGAGTGAATGGTGGTCTAGGATATGGTAAGGCTGTGCTCTGCTAACCTCATGCTAGCACTGCTTATCTCAATGCCACCTGAGTTTCAAGCTGACAGAGAACATTGTCAGTTCTAAAGCGCCAGTCGAAAGCCATGCTATGATGGAGAGAACATACCAGAGTTCAGCGGCTTTCACAACTAACCTGTTGCAGCCGACTGTAGAGCACCCCACAAACTTGCTTCTATTACTCTGCCTCCCTTAGCACATGACCATCACTGATTATATGAAGTGATTGACAGATCGTTCTTTTATAAAAAAAATCTAAGTGTGACTATTGCTGATTTAAATTCTCACAATTTTCGTACAAAAAGAAAGTTTCCTAGGACCACAAAATACCAATTATTTTTCTTATCAAGTGTCAGGATAATTTACTAAAGTTGGGGCTTGGCTTTTCTTATTGCTAAAGTATTCTAAAATCTGACTCAATACTGCAAATGACTCCTCTTCTTCCTTGTATGTTTTTGGCCTTAAAAACAAGGCTAAGGGTTACCTCAAACTTAGGTGTCTGCAATAATCAGATAACAAAAACAAAAACAAACCCAAACCCAAAACCAAAAAAAAACCACTTCCCAGCATCCCACTACCCAGAAACCAAAAACCAAAAACCTTAATCACCAACATTAACCCAACTTCAAGAGTAATAGAATCCAACCCCTGCTGCTGAGGTCCAGAAAACTGTGAGGTCATTCCTAGCCAATATTAATTCATCCCAAACTTATATTCAAACATAAAAATTTCCAACCTTTATTATTTTTATCAAATATTCTGTCTTAGGACACAGTTCACAAGCTGAGGGCCTGCTGCTTTGTGACAGGTGAAGGGGAGGCCCTTTAATTGTGTGTCTGCTCATGACTCCAAAGGCTGAAGGCCGTCTTGAATGTCCTGTGGCAGAGCTTGCACATGAACTGTCTCTTAAATGTGATTGCTGAAAGGGGCGGGGCGTGGTAGAATAGGGTATCTGACTCCTGGGGTGCAAAGAGCTTCTCTGTAGCTGGGGCTGGGTTCTCAGGCAGGCCTGTGGGGCTGTCGGGCTCCAGGGGCTGAATCTTGGGCAAGGGTGGTGGAGGTGGCAGAGGTGGTGGTGAGGGGGAGTTTGTGGGCACAGGACACGCCTCAGGCTCTTTCTGCACAGGCTCCTCTGTAGCCTGAGACATGTGGGACTGGAAGTGACTCCAGAGCCGGAAGTTGGTACGGAAGGCTTTGTGGCATACGTGGCAGATGAAGGGCTTCACGGAACACAGCAGCTCCTGGTGCCGCTCCAGCTGCTTGTGTGCCGTGAACATCTTTCCGCATTTCTCACAGGGCCACAGGCCGGCCTCCTTGCTGGGGCCGGCCTCCCTGGGAGCTGCGCTAGCCTCAGGAGCCTCCTCCTCAGCCTCCTCCGCAGGCTCCTCTTTGACTTGGACTTTCAGTTGCTTTGAAAGACTCAAGTCTTCAGGGAGGCAGGAGGAATCCTCAGAATCGAAGTTCACTTGTTCTGAAGAGTCGCTAAATGCCGTATCCTCTTTCGGAGTGGCCACATGGTTTACCTTGCTGGGCTCAGTCTGAGGCCTGGAAGCAGCTGCCACTTCACCGTTGTGGTCCAGGGTGGGCATGGAGAAGTTCTCTGCTAAAGCCATGTTGTTCTGGTTATGCACCTCCACCTGGTGCCGCCAGATGCTGAAGGAGGACTTGAAGGTGCGCATGCACTCCAGGCAAGTCAGCTTTTTGTACTCACACCTGTCCTCATGTTCCTGCTTCAGCGCGGGGGAGAAGAACCTGAGGCTGCAGTAAGGGCAAACGGTGGCGTTCCGGCACAAGCGCTCGTGGTTGCCTTGCTCTAGAAGAGAAGAGAGCTTAGCATTACAGAGGCGGCACGGGTAAACCTCCTTGCTCTCTACCGCGCGTGCTTTTGGCTTAGCAGCTCTGCTTACTCCGAGGGGCCTCTCTCCCGGGTGCATCTTTATGTGCTGCTTAAACTGAGAGAGAAAGCGGTATGCCTTGCCACAGTAGGCACAAATGTAGGCCCCTTTGGCTCGGGAGCGCAAGTTCCTCTTGATGACTTGCTGTGCTGGGGAGCTACTCTGTCCCTGGAAGCCAGGCTTGCTGCGCCTCAGCTTAATGATCAGGGCCTTCTTAATCTCCCTCTCTCTCACTATGTCAATCAGCTTTCTTTGGAATTTCTCATCCAAAACTGCATGGGAACTAGAGGCTGGCGATGGGTTCTTCACTATGCCGTGTTGGGTCTGACAGTGTGTCCACACTTTGAAGTTGGTATGAAACCTCTTGTGACAGATGTCACAAGCGTAAGGCTTCTCTGGGTTATGGTACATGTTAACATGGCGGTGAAGACCCGCGGTTGATCTAAAAATCTTAAGGCAATGTTTGCATTTAAATTTTTTGTTTGGTCTCGTCCCCTCCAACTCACCAAACTCCTCTCTGTTTAAGTCAGAATCTGGGAAGTTGCTGTCAAGGGAAGGAGGGCTCCTGCCCTCTTCACAGTTCTCTTCTGAGACAGCAGGCCCGTGTTCATTTGCCTTTGGCTTCTTCAAGGGTGACCTTCTGTCTGTCTGGAACCTTCTCTTTGCCGGGAGTCTGCTCATGTCTCTCTGGTCTTCCTCTGTTTTGAGGGGCAGCTCTCTCGTGGCTGTGGCTGTGGCTGTGGCGGCGGCTGCTGCTGCTGCTGCTGCATCTCCTCCCACAGTGACCCGGATGATGTCTGAGGGGTCCGACAGTGGGCTGCTGGGCTCCGTCTTAATGCGTACCTCAGTCACAGGGGAGGCCTCCTCCCTGTCTGTCGACTGAGAGGCACTAAAGGACCTGAGGCGATGAGGTTGGAGCACTTGAGGCCTGTCATCCAGGCCTTTTTTTTCACTGCAATCTTTTAAGGATGACTTTTGAGACATCGCACAGAACACACTGCCCGGTGCCTCATTTGCCGCTGAGGATGATCCCTGGGATGACTTCAAATCTAAGGAGGGGGAGTAAACAGGAACCTGGCTGTCCATAGATAGTGACCGCCTGAGGAGGCTTTTCACTAGTGGGCCACTTCTGTCAATGCTCTGGTTTGCAGAAGCAGGCCCACCAGATGGGACCACCAGCCCTAGCTTAGAGTAGTAGAGCAAGTTCCTATCCTCCCCCTGACCGCCTCCTTTGCTAGTTTCTTTTAAGAGATATGGAGTCTCTGATGAGCTATGAAGAGACAGAACGGGGGGCCGTGGTCTCTTCAGTGCCAGTTCTATAGCTTTCCCCTTGGGAAGCTGGCTGCTCACCCCTGGTTTATCATCTGTGGCCTCTCTGTCCTGTGAAGGCTTTGGGGGCAGGACTGTAGTTCTCTTTACCAAACTGCCCCTATTAGGATCATCCAAAGCCCCAGGCTGCTCCAGAGACTTTGCATAGACTGCAGCACTCTCCTTTGTCCAGCTCTTTTCAGTTAAGGACAGACTATGGAGCTGCTCTGGAGGCTTGGCCACATGGGGCTTACTGGTGCTGGTCTTGACTGAACCACTGGGGGAGGCCCGGGCAGCATGGCTAAGGTCCTGCATGGCTGGACCACTGGCTTTCCCTGGCACCTCGCTCCTGCCCTGACATACAATGACACTTCGCTTTTGAGAGCTGGTTTCATCATCTTCCACTGGCACTCTTTTCCTGTTGGGACAGGCTGGAAAAGGAGCCTGAGGGGCTTTGGCAACGATGTTGGTCAGGAAGGAGATACCAAGGCTATACCCCAGCTCCTGCACAGCAGCAAGGCTGCCCTTCTCCACAAAGAGGGAAGAAGAGTAAATGTAGTTCAGAACGTTGTCAAAAGCATCAGGCTCACAGAAGTCCAGCTGAAAGACAGTCTGAGCCTCGTTCTCCTTATTCGTGAATAAACTCTGGAAGTACTCACTGCTGGCAGCCAAGACGTTCTTATGAGCTCGGAACTTCTGGTCTCCAACAATCAGGAGCACGTCACACAGCTGTCCCTTGAGGCGCTCCTCATTGAGGGCACTGAGCAGAGAGATGGCATGTGCTGGGTTGATGTAATGCAGTAGTCCCTCCATCCTGCAGTTTATCTGAAAGAAGAGGTGAGGCCATCACCATTTGTATTCCACAAAGGCCTGCACAAAAGCAATAGGTACACACAGAGAGGAATAGGTTTGCACAGAGAGGACACTTGATAACTAAGTTGAGCACTTAGGACCCTTACCCATCTAACACTTAGTTACATTTACTTTATTCAGGAAATAAGTATGAATTGTCAAAACTTTTAGCCTAGCTGTAAAGTTTCAACTGAAAGGTCACTGAAAATTTAAAACCTAAAGATGAAAGAAAGCGACTTGGTGAGTGAGTGTGAGCTTTGGGCTAGATGCAGGCCGTGGCCCCAGTCTCATCCTGTGAGCCCAGGCCTCTGTACATAGGTCTGTGCATGAAGTAACAACTGTTTCTTCTAGCAAGGGTATGGCAAAGATCAGATGAACAAGTATCTAGTGTAAACACTCAACAAATGTGCTACTAACTGTCAAACTGTAAGAATAGGTTTAACTTAGTAACAGAGAAAATCCAGATTTCCACCTCTGGAGCGCTAAGGAAAAGCAGGCTTCTCATGTGACAGGATATGTGGGCTCTGCTGTATGAGCACCTCCTCTCTGTGATCTAGTTTTATATCACTGTCTCTATTTACAGTACTGACATGGAACTGGGGATGGAGCTTAGTAGTGCAGTACCTGCTTCGCACATGTAAGACTCTGAATCTCATTACCAGCACACAGTGTATGTAAATGTGGGGCGTGGAGGGGGAGGAGACAGAGACATAAAGAATCAGACACTGATTTTTTTACTATTAGAATGTATCCACAGTGACTAGATACATCTTTAACAGATTATTCTAGAGAGGGACTGCTACTGAGAACCACACTCAGCACCAGATACAAGTTAACAAGTCCAGAGCTCCCAGCTCCCAGCTGTCCAGGGTCAACCTTTACTAGTCACTTGGAGACCATGCTCTTCAGCTTTCAGAGAGAACAGAGTGCAAGATGCAGACAGGGGTGTGGCTCTGCCATAAGAGATGAAGCTAGCACCCACCAGGTTTCCTTCATACCTGCCTGCCTTCCTTTAACAGTGGCATGCAGCTCTTTTACTTGTAACAAGGACTTGGATAAGATCCTTTTTTTCTTCTAGCCATTTCTATTTCTCACTCCCTCCGAGTTCACTATAAGAACCACACATCTGTGTAAAGACACATCTCATCTTTTACAGGGATCAGCAGAAAAGCACTGAGCTTAGACTGTCACAAGGCTGACTCAGCCATGCACTGGCGGTCTGTAGCACTGAGAATTTCTGAAGATGTTGACACAGGGGAAACAGCAGACCAGAAGTAAAGATTGGGCAGACATTTGTCGAGTAGTTTTGTTTTTTCTTTTAAACTCAATTTAATGGTTTGAAACCAGCAATTAAAAAACAGATAAAGCACCAAAGAGAAAATATCAGAAAGTACTAAACGTAGCAAGAGCTTGGGAAACCTGTTTCAATGACAGACAGACATATCCTTATGTGCAAACACACATTCAGTTGAGTTGTAAAAGCAGTTTTTCTGGGAGGTAAGAGTCAGCCACTCTGAGCCCCAGAGACAGTAACAACTTCCACACAGTGCTGCTGAGGGGCAAATGGGATGATTATTCCATCCCTCACTCAGCTCCTAACACAGTACCTACCTACCGTGCTTTCATCAGTCATGAAGTACATTTGAGAAGACTGGAGAAAGTAGGGCATGAGCATGGGGATTATGGAGAAATGACAACACAACGAGGTAAATACTAATGTGATATAAAACTGGAGCCAAGAGAGGAGGGAGTCATGGACGAGATCATCTCAGGACAGACTGTAAGGGGGTTCTACTCTGCAGGAAATAGGTAGCCATTGGAGGACCATGGGCAACAAGCCTGAGTTATGCCTTAATTATAACAGTTCTGGCTTCTTTGCAGATGACAAAGCAAAGGACACAGGAGTCTACTGCCATGGTAGCAGTAGCACGGGGCTGACACTGATTGTAAAGGCAGAGCAATTAAGTTTTCTAATGGCGTAACTACAGAGCAATGGGAAGAGTCAAGGACGCCTCCAAAGATCCTGCCAGGACAGGGAAAAGGATGGCCTGTGAGACAGATTTGACAGAGAAATTAGACTGCATCCCTAACTCTCCCTTTCTAGGGGATTCAGTTCTGACACTCTATAGGTCAGTGACAGCCTATTAATCTTACTTTTTACACATCTTTCTATTTCCTTTTCTGAGCTCCCTGCAATCTCTGCCCAAACATCTATATCTCAGTCACTGTTCCACTTTTGAGAGAAAAAAATAAGACACCAAGACAACCCAAAAATACAAATATAAGCTAAGATCCACCTAAAATGTACTAAAACTCTACTAACCACAGAGGATGTCAAAAAGACAAGCGCAGTCTTGTTCCCGGAGTTTAGTCGTGCACAGGAACAGCACAAAGCATCTGTTGACAATGTACATTATGCAGATACAGAGGAACGTCTATGGATATCATAAGAGATGCAGTACAAGTGACAGCCACCAGTTCCAGGTGAAAGGCAGCCAGACGAGGAACCAAAGCATGGGGAAGAGACGGGGATAAGGTGAGAGGACCTGCACGGGACGAGCAGTATGTGCAGCACCACAAACAGACATAAAAGAGTCGTCCTGGGAACTGTCGTGACCCTGCAGGAGATGAAAGGGCTCTGGAAATCAAAATGAAGACACGAGTTCAGAAGAGGACAGCTGTTTCTACAGTATCTAGAGACTGAGGAGACGGCCAGGTGGTATGGATTCTCCTTCACATATGGGTTTCTTTTACACCTTAATTATGAGGACTTGAAAACAATGGCTACCGTCCTGGTCCACCTGCAAACAAGGACTATTTGAATTCTTGTACTTTGATTACAGTAGGTGTAATCACTTATTGAATTTAGTAACTAAAGTTAAACACTGCTTGAGAGATCAAAGAGAAAAAGCAGAGCTGCGAGTGTTGCCTGGCAGTCCAGCACACTGTGGCTGGGGAAGCTCAGACTAAGCCTCCAGACTTCTCAGACCTGACCCTTTGACAGTTGTGCTGCTGGGGGTCCTTTCTCGATGAGTGTTTTAGAATAGCAGACTCATGTTCCTGCATGAATTAACTACAACTCAACAGCAACAACCAATCTCATAACAAACCACTACCCCTGCTTGCTCATCTGCACCTCACTCATTATGCAGAAACCCCATCAATCGACCATGGCAGAACAGCCTAGAAGGTGCTCAGCACTGAGCTGTGGAAGAAAAGGACTCTAAGAGCAGAAGCAGCTGAGACGATGACGAACTCCCTTAAAAAAACAGATTCTGAAACAGGCTGACTTCCTTATTACATGGATCTCCCTACAAATACCTTTGCAAACCCTCCAAGATGGTTCTACTTAATGTTGTTTTCAGAAGGTTCAAAAGGGGGAGAACGGAGAGAATTGTGAGGGTAAAAGCTCATGGCAGACAGCTATATGGGGGAAGTCTTCAGTCTACTGCCACCTGTCAGGAATGTAATCTTAACCAGACTGTTCATCCTTTCTCAACAGTAGTGTCCCTGCCTGATCAGTGCTAGCCCCACCTATACCATGTGTAAATCACATGAGGCATAAACAAGGCAACTTGTGAAAATCCCGGTCTGCAGAGCAAATCCCACCTGGCAAGCACACATCTTTCTTCTCTCTTCCTCTCCCGAGTGTTTGTGAGCCCGCTGTACACTGTGCATCATAAGAGGTGCTGATGATGGGAGGTGAGCTCGTTGGCTGGCTTCCTGTTCTCCTGCACCTCACATTCCTGTGACTGGGCAGACAACAATGTGATAAAGAAGGCACAGAGTGTGGAAGAACACTGATGTCAGCAGGCTATCAATGTGGTCAGGAGGTGGTAGGGTGGATGAGTGAGTGACTGGTGGGAATCAGGGAAGGCTTGGGATTCACTTGATATTGCTGTTAAAAAGATCCAGAACTTCCAGGAATTTTATATGGCCCAGATTAAAATCTTTTGAAGCTTGCCCTGGCCTCAAGTCAATTCCCTAAAGTTCCACACAGCTGGACTCAATGAAATTTCTCCATGCCATCACACAAATGCCTATGACACACTAGATGCTGGGGTGAGACAAATCTTAATATATCTTAATATAAGTTAATTCAACCCAAGCATTTCCATCCTTATGTTACTTGGATGAGGGACTTTGGAGTTTAAGGAAGGTGGGCAATTTTGGAATAGAGTATTCTGGAGACAGATGCATAAGGAAGGAAAGCACACAGTCACAAACTCCACAGGATACTATGAAGGGAAGGTGAGAAGGAGATGAAAGGATTCAAAACAATCTCCCCTATTTCAATTTAAGAGACTGGTGCCACAGCAAAAGATCATTACAAAAGAGTTAGGCTCTAGGACTAGTCTAAACATGCACACTAATAGCTCTGTGGGAAATGTCCCTTTACTAACCTACAGCTAAGCTCTGGGAACACTGCCCTTTGCAATGGTGAAGCATGCCCACATGACCTACCATGACCCTGGAACTAGAGGGATGTGTATGAACATCCGACATTTAACTACATACACAACTCATCCCTAGGCTTGCACTCTCTCCACTTGATGTGACTGTGTGGTGACAGGAAGTTGGCTGAGCTTCAGTGTTGTCATCACTCACCTGGTAACACTGCAGACATCCCAAAATTATCTAAAGTGCCTCCGGTTTCAAAGCCAGACAGGCTTAGGGGAATCCTTCATGGTGTACTCCATTTCAACACATTTCAGCCTCCCTCTCTCTAGTTCAAATTCGGTTCAGGGGCAGCCTCAGCCAGGAGGATGACTTCACTTTAACACAGTTTAGGCTCTTAGCTATGCTGCGTACAAGCAGCCTCCGTTGGTCTGCTCTGGCCACCCAGCAGCCACTGCTGCTTCTGCGGAGACCCTCTGCATTGGTCTGGAAGAATACTCTTGCCTAGCAAGTGCAACCTGATGGTTGTAGGCATACAAACAAAGCCAGGCCAACTAGAAACTTTCTCCCTAGACTATGGTTCATGAGAAGACAAAGGCAATAGTTGAGTGGAGTCAAATGACTGATCTCAGTGTAGGCTGACTTGTACATTCTTATAAGTGGTTTGGTTTTGTCATTCCTGTCCCAAGGTTTTTTTGGTGTTTTGTTTTGGTTGTAGTTTAAGCTTTTCCTCAAACCTCAAGAGTGATCATGCATTTTTTATTTTATTTTTAAAATAAATCCCCTTTTCAACTAGTCAGTTTCTGTTCTGGCTTACTTCTGCATGCTGTGTGCTCATGTCCTGTCTTCCATGCTTGTCTTTCACATGCTAGATTCCTCAAGCAAGGCTTCCATTAGTGCCCCAGCACACACTATCTTCCATGAATGCAGCTTGCTCACCCGCCCTCTCCAAGTGCAAGGCATGGTTAAATATATGAGACCCTTCAGATATACACTGCATTCTTTACATGGGGATACTCAGAACAGACAAAGCCCTGCAGTCTAGAGATAAGGAAACCCCTAAAGTCAATTTCAATGTGTTAAAGTCTTCATAGGGACAGGTGTAATAGCTGGTGTAGTTCACAGCAGTGCTGAGGGAGTTCAGGAACCACCTTGGTCTATCCCTGACTCTTAGTTAAAATAAAACAGGCTAAAATACAAAACCTATTTAAAGAAAAAAAAAGCTTTACGCCTCTATAGACTCCTGTATTCAAACTACTCCTAAAATTCTTACCTACTGTGGCTTTTCCCTGTTTCTGTTCCTGAGACACAACCTGCCCACCTGACCTCCTCCACCACTCAACCCAAACCATCCAGATTTTGCCAAACCCCTTTTGCAGCACAGCTCAAGTTCTAGTCCTTCAGGAATCTTTTAGGGCTAAACACTTCCAGCCAACATCCTAGTTTGTCTCTTGAAGTTCTAACTTCTGTACCTTAAAAAGGTCTTTAAGACACAGCTAATTAAGTTAAAATGTACCTTAATCCAAAAAGAAGTGATGTCTCTGAACAAAGAATTAAATCAGAGACAAGCATGGAGGGAAGATTCTATGAGGAAACTATGTACAAGCCAAGAGAAGAGGCACAGGAGAGACCTGGTCTACCAACACCACTGTTACCTCCAATGTTCAGTTTCTGTAACTGTGAGAAAATGTATTCCTATTGTTTAGGTCACTGGTCTGTATACTACATTAAAGCAGGCCAACTAAACAAACACAGTCTTAAAGTTACTTAAGCTTAGAACAAGTAAGCAAAATACATCGTGTGGCACATGTCTACAGTGCCAGTTCTTGGGAGACTGAGGCAGGAGGATTATGAGTTCAAGGCCAACATGGGCTGCAGTCCCTTGGCAAAAAGCAAATGCCTACCACCAACAGTAGGCACAGCAGTTGTCACACAGAGCAGGCACAGCACCACATGTTTACTCCCTGACATATGCTAGCTGCTGTGTCCCACCAGGACTGCAAGCTCTTTTTTTTTTTTTTTTTTCCTTTTTTTCGGAGCTGGGGACCGAACCCAGGGCCTTCCGCTTGCTAGGCAAGTGCTCTACCACTGAGCTAAATCCCCAACCCCAGGACTGCAAGCTCTTTAGGGGTCAATACATTCTTACTTTTGGCACTCCTCATGATGCCCAAATTGGGAATCCTACACAATAAATGTGATTATTTTTACTCTATACTCCAATTAAGGAGTAAAAATAAAGTTCTTTGATTGCTTACTCCAAATAAAGCTGGTCACTTTACTCACCTGTTTTAGACTATAGGTTTTTTTCCCCTAAATTATTAATGGCCCCAATAGATTTGCATGTGTGAATGCTTGGCTCATAGGGAGTGGCACTATTAGGAGCTATGGCCTTGTTGGACTAGGCAGTGGGTGTGGCCTTTTTGGAGTAAGTGTGTCACTATGGAGGCAGTGAGGTCTCCTATGCTCTGGCTATTCCCCATGTGGACATAGTCCCCTTCTGAGACTTCAAGATATAGAATGTCTAAAGCTTCCATACTTCCCATCATGATTATAATGAAACCTCTGAAACCGAAAGCCAGACCCAATTAAATGTTTTCCTTTATAAAAGTTGCCTTGGTCGTGGTGTTTCTTTACAGCACTAAAACCCAAATAAGACAGTGGCACCCCTTACCATCGAACCCACAAATCTGCACTTCCAGTTTCTGAAACCCAAAAGTATCTTTTATCTCTCCTTTACTTGGCCACTTTGTACAGAAGGATTCAGATGGAACTGTAAAGCTTTGGTCACTTGCCAACACTACATCCCTCTGCAGTAACCCCACGGTGATTTCAATGCATCAGCTTTTATATGTGAATCCCTCAGAGGACCCCATATGCTCCCCCGGAAAGCCTTCATTTCCACTTTTGGATTCCTAGCATCGGACTTGGCAGGTGTCTACCACGTAAAGAAAGCTCACTAGACTTGAGGCTTGGACTTGTTCATCTTTATCTCTCCAGAGTCTGTAGAACCCAGCATGGGATGTTTTCTCAGCCTTTCCTGAGCTTTTGTGGCTGTATTAACAATTGAACTGACTCTACCTATTTCTGCTCAGACTTCAAGCTCCAGCCCCTTCCTTCTGAGCAGATCCATCTCTGATCACACTTGTCCTGCATGGTATGGTACTTGTGACCCACATTCTCACACCTGCTTGTCTCCAATCATCACCTTCCTAGGTTGGGTGATGCCAGCCATATCTCTTCTGGCAGAAAATTCTTTCCTTTGCCCTTTGGCTAATCTCTCAGACCTGTAAATCCAGCCCTCAACCAGCCCTAGTACTGGGACAACTAAAATGGCTTCTCAGTTATCTCTTTCTCTAGAGCCCTCTATGCTAACTCTCTTGTTGCTTTTACTGTTCTCATACCTAATTTCTCTACTACATACTACTGTCAATTCCTCAAGGGACAGTTTCTATTGACAATTTATATTTCCTAAGAATGATACCGCCTATACCTTCAATAAACAGTAAATAAAAACGCTATGCTGTTTAAGTGCATCTGCTGAATTAAAGAGTCACTTTTAAGTAAGCCAAATTTCTACTTTAAAGTCAATATTTAGGGGTAAGGTTAAGGGTAATGATTAATCACCAGACATGGAGGAGGGTTTTCAGTGGAAACACTAACATGGATTAACCTACTTTTGCCCTCTGAAACAAGGTGGGAGGACCATGAAACAAACCCAGGAACTTATGACTCAGGGTCATGCTTATGAACAATCACCAGACTATGCTGTAACACAGATGTCGAAGGACGTAGAAGCGATTGGAGTTCATGCACCACACAAAATTTCCAAGCTTCAAAGGGCTCCTCAGTGTCCCCCCAACATGGCCCCTGTGTCGGGCAACCTTAGGGAGTACCTGCTTAAGGCTCTCTGTACACGTGCTGCAGTGTGCGGTTCTCCAGAACCCAGAGCCTCAGGGACGCACAAGTGCATGGTTACAAGGTGCAGTCTCTGCAGAGGGGCACTCAAAGGTGCTCCAAATAACCAAGCCTGTGAGATGGGGAGACCCGGCCAAGATGTGAGCTGTAGGGAGGTCTTCCGTGCTATGTCCCCGGAGGAGGGTCTTTTTCCTAAGAAAAGCCTCGGGCCCGAGGGTCGGGGTGGGGAGTACGATAAGGTCTGCATGGGCTAAGGAGGTGGCCGCGGAGGTGCTGGCTGCCAGGCTGTCACGCTCCAGCCGCGGCAGGTGTGGGTGCCGCCACCGCCCACCAGTTTCCCGGCCCCGCGCGAGCGCGCGCCACCCAGCCCAGAGAGCGCGCCCTTGCCCGCAGCCGCGTCTCAACGGCTCTGCTGTGGCCAGCGCCCCAGACCCACACCGCGGCTACTCAGGCCGCCCGGGCCAGGGTGAGTAGCTCAGCGGCCTGGAGGCTGAGCATGCGTAGGAGCGAGGGTGAGGCCAAATGCGGGCACAGAGCATGCGCAGTGCAAGGACACATAGGGCTACGTGGGAGTCTGGGCATGCTCTGTAAGGACCGCGGCCCCGCGCACGCGTAAAAGGGCCCGACGCCCGCAACCCACTGGTGGAGGAAAAAAAGGAGAGAAATCACCTCAGAGTTACGTCAGGAAAGGCCGCGTTTTGCAGAGAGGCCGTAGCCCCCGACAGGGCCCGACGTCCTCCTAGGGCGCGGAGCGTGACGGTTACTCACCGCTCTTCAGCCCTGGGGCAGGCGCCAAGCCCCTTTCCGCTCACACTCCGCTCGCGCAACCCGCAGCCTCCGCTGCCGCTGTGATTCCATCCATCTTGAATTTGACGTCATCCCACACCAGGGATGAGGTCATCGCAGGCAGCGCTCGTCACGTGCGTGGCGCTGGGATTGGGTGTCGATCGGCTGGGGGCGGGCCGGGGGCGGGCCTGCGGGAGCGCGGCTGCGTTGGGTCCCGCGCGTGGGTGCCTCTCCGGTGAGGCGCGTTCACGAGCAGTGGAACGCAGGGACGCCCCGAGGGTAGGCGTGTGGTCGTGGGAAGCCCCTGAATGCGGAGCTATCGGAAAATAGCTCATCCCCATTTCTTCCTCCTGGGGAAAGCCGCAATGCACAAGTTGGGCCCCCAGGTTTCCCTTATTCGTTCTGTGGCTTTTTCAAACACATGTCCAAAACTTACCTTTTTAAAATGGTGTTGAAGCTGGGCAGGGTGGTGCATGCATGTAATCCCAGCACCCAGGGCACTGAGGCAGAATTCCTGTTAACTATTCTAAACTACAGAGTGAGGCCCTGGCTCTTTTCAAAACAAAAGACAAAGAAAAAGCAACCTTTTTCTTGCAACACCAGCTCTCTTTTAGCCTCTTTGCATGAAAATTACAGTTCCATTTGTCAGAAGACTGTAAGCCAAAACCAGACAACTGGGTAACAAATGCCAAACTACCAATCGCAGCTGTGAAGAAAGGGGTCTCTAGGTCACAGAAGTTTTCTAGAGCGTGGAACATAGCAGCAGACAGTCTAGACAAGTGAAAATTCTACAACAGACTTTAAAAATGCCTACATCTTAAATTAGGTGCTCTATGTTTCAGGAAGTGTGTGATTTTCAAATCTGCTTCTGAAGGTGGGTTTTAGCTACATGCACCAAGGTAAAACAGCTCAATGAAGTGTGTGAGGGTTATGTGGGAGAAGGAATCTTGCATTAGCTAGATCCAAATTGGGGTGGGGTAGGGGGTACTCCAGATGAATAACTTAATATTTAATTTCTTTGATTTCAAGGGTATGCCCTTTAGAATTTCACACTAAAGATTCTCTTCTACAATCATTCAAGAGTTTTTTAAAAATGTCTTCGTACTTTGAATTGTATGGCAGTTAAAGCAAGAGGTGGTCTTGTAAAGAGGGCTTTCAGAGGACCGCCTGCGATGAGGTTGCATGTGCATGCACCATTTTTTACATGCAGAAAATCAATATGGAGCTGCAGAGCCTGTGGCCTAGAGAAAAGCCAGATTCGCTTGTTTTTTAACCACATGGAGTGCAAAGCAACCTCCCTCCAACTGTTTCCTAGCTCATTTGCTGTGTCCCCAGTGCCTGCTGCCTGTACACGAGGCATGTTCAACCAATCTCTGAATCTGACCTAACTGCCAAATACAACAGAAACCTTTGGATCTTTCATACACCTCTGGCTTAATGATGTTTTATTGGTTCCTTCTTCAAACTCAGTGGCAGGGCTGTGTCATGATGATAATGGACTTAAAAACTGTATGCTAGCCCCAAATAAATGTTTTCCTTTATAAGAATTGCTTTGACCACAGTGTCTCTTCACAGCAATAAAACCCCAAGACACAGACATAACCTAGAATGAAATGTT
Organism: Rattus rattus; assembly: GCF_011064425.1. Classification (NCBI taxonomy): domain Eukaryota; kingdom Metazoa; phylum Chordata; class Mammalia; order Rodentia; family Muridae; genus Rattus; species Rattus rattus. Next base: position 46,583,039 of record NC_046157.1, on the reverse strand, counting down.
TTGATCAGTAACTTGTCCCAAGCCTATTTTTCTCTTCCTTGTACACTTACATATTTGCAACGCATGAAAGCTCAGTACTCTCCTTTTCTGACCTATGCAGCCCTCACTATTCTACAAGGTAGGGTCCACATTCTACTCTTAATTCTAACTTTTTTAATATATTTAATTAATTCTAAATTTAGAAGTTAAAATAATTAATTCTAACATATTTTTTCCAGATATTATCTATCTGGAAAATCAACTTAAACATCTCCTTAAAGTTTTAATCAATTACCCTTTCTAAAATGATTTAAGTAGAACTAGGCATTCTGTAGAAGTATTAATTCATATAAACTATGGGAAATCTCCCAATAGAGTGGGCCATCTCCAGGAAGTTCACCTGCCCACACAGGTTCTGCTTGGCATCCACTATTGCCCCCATTTAATCCAATAAAATATGTTTTCTATACAATAAGAACAATTATGAAAACTTTTGGGTAAGAATTATATTCATAATGCCCAGTCCATTTGTATTTAGCAACCTTGGAGAACGTAATCTACTATGTATTCTACTTGGTGAATTCAAAGTTTTGTATCTAAATCACTTCCTATCATAACTTGTATTTATCAACCTATGAATATCTTTTTTGACCTTAAATTTTTTTCTTAAATCCTAAACAACTCAGGCTTAACTGTGAGACTCTATGTATTTAGTCTTTAACCCCATCAGAGACCTGAGAAGGATATTGCCTAAGTAAACAGGAAGTGCAGAACAAGCAGTTTCTAAAACTATAGAAATGACAGGTTCCTGGCTTCGTGGATAGTCACCCAAGATTCTTCTGCAATGTGGGGGCATCCATCTTTTCACCTCCTGGCCCACAATATCTGATAGACTTTCCAGTGAAGCAGGAACTATAAAAGCCTGGCTTACTTTGTCCTGGCAATCTTGGGCAGTTGGCTTCCTTTGTGTCCTGCTTGCCCACAGCTTGGTCAGCATACTGTTGGCAGTTGAGGCCAGGGCCGTTTTTTGAACAGTGGGTAGCTTTGCACATTTGAAGCAAACTTCGTATGGAGGTTTTTGATGCTCATCATCTCTGAAGTGGTATGAGAGTGCTGCCAGGAGCAAACATGTCTCTCTATCAAGCCTTTTACTATTAAAGCATCTTAAAATGCTGTATTCTGTAGATCTCTAAAGTGTTTGAAGACCATATCCTATAATTCCTGTCTATTTCAGTATATTTGAATAGTCACATATTGTTTATTTCTAGCTATTTGCTATCTGATTAACTTTGAAAACATCTACAGGAGGCAAAGTAAAGTTATTTTTGTAATTAAGTAACCTAGTACCTAACAAGACTACAAGTTTGATTATTGCCTACTAACTTACATTTCTTAATTATCCTAAACAATTTATAATAGTAGCTGTCAAAGACTAAAACTCTATATTACATTTTAAAATGAGTTCCACAGGCACAATACCTTAAACAAGAGTTAAAGCATATATATATGTGTGTGTGTGTGTGTGTGTGTGTGTGTGTGTGTGTGTGTGTGTGTATAATATACATATTAACAAAAATATAAATTCAAATTTGTATCAATATGCAATAATCTGTAACAATGTAAATATTTGAGTCTTGTTGCTTTCTAGTCTAAGAGTAGATTCAATAATCTACCCTTTTGGCCCAAGTGAGGGCCACAATCCACTTGGGAGGGAGAAGACAGCAAGCACAAGGGGGAAGGGAGGAGGGACAGGGGAGGGAAAGGGGATGAGGGTGGGGGAGAGGAGAACATGATCTGGTATTGGGTGGGGGAAGGGCTGAAGCCCTGAGGGCCAGCAGAAGAACGGAAACAGAAAGCCTCAGGAGGAAGGAGGTTGGGTGGATGCTTTAGAACATACCAGAGACCTGAGAAGTGAGAGACCCTCAGGACTCAAAGAGGGGGACCCTAGATGAAATGCCCTACAGTGGGGAGAGGGGACTTATTGAACCCACCTCCAGCAGAAAGACAGGGCATCAAGTGAGGGATGGGGTTTCTATCCCACAGCCAAAGCTCTGTCCCATAATTCTTCCTGTCTGAAAGAAATTCAAGGATGGAAATGGAGACGAGGCTGAGGAAAAGAAGGCCCAGCGACAGGCCCAAAGTGGGATCCAGCTCAAGGGGAGGCCCCAAGGCCTGCCACCATTACTGAGGCTTTAGGGCCTTCACAAAAAAAGGAACTGCCCACCAAAAGACCCAACAAGCAGCTGAGAGAGTCAGATGCAGATCTGTGCACCCAACCCATGAACAGAAGCTGCTGAGCCCTGTGGTTGAATTAGGGAAAAGCTGGAGGAAGCTGAGGAGGAGGGTAACCCTGTAGGAAGACCAGCAGTCTCAATTAACCTGGACCCCAAGATCTCTCAAACACTGCATCACCAACCAGGCAGCGTACACCAGCTGAGATGAGCCCCCCAACACATATACAGCAGAGGACTCTTGGTCTGGGTTCAGTCAGAGAAGATGCACCTAACTCTCAAGAGACTGGAGGCCCCAGGAAGTTTAGAGGTCTGATGGGATAAGTGGGGTGGGGAGATCCTGTGGACACAAAGGTGGGAGTGGAGAGAAGGGGGAGGAGGTATGGGATGAACCCTAGGGGGTGGGGGTGTGGACCGGGAGGGGAATAAAATCTGAAGTGTAAAATTAAATAATTAAAAAAAAATCTACCCTTTTATCCTGTCATTCCTATATCCCCCCTTTTGTTTTTATCCCTCCACCCCCCCTTTTAAATTAGTTAATCAAAGCATGTGTATTTCTCTCTGGCAGAATATCAGATCTCAGATGTCTGAAGATGACTGGAAAAAGAAACAATTGAAGTGCAAAACAATCCTATAATAACTCCAAAATGTATAAGGAAACTACATAAAGAAATATTCTTAGCAAAACTCCTAACTGAATTAGAAAAATAACTAGCCCTTTCTTCTGCAGAAGAGGACTAACAGCATTGATATGAGAGTGTGGAGTTTCCACATTAACAGCAAGTTCTGAACTTTTCCAAACACCTCATAGGGGTGCCTGTACTTAATCTCAGGACATCTCTGACCCATTGAGGAATACAGATCCATTTATAACGGACATACAAAGTGGATAGGCATGTCTTAATATTTTTAGATAGGCCCCATGTAAAGAATGGCTTTCTCTAAGGCACTAATTTTATCAAGCTTTGATCAATCTTTTCCTGAGTAATCAATGCTAAGGAAACATTTAGGGATAAGGAATGCACATGGTTGGTGGTGTGAACCTGTTGAATTAGAGCAGTAACTGAGGTTGACACAGATCCTACCTCCTCAAATGAGTGCAGCAATAAATCTCTGAGAGAGAGAGAGAGAGAGAGAGAGAGAGAGAGAGAGAGATCGAATTAGCAACCCGTTCCAATGCATACATAGCAGGATCTTTATATCCAGGTAGGGGAAGAGTAACAAATAACAGAACATAAAGAGCTGACATACAATGAGAAATTAATACAATCAGTAGAATTAGTACAATCAGTCAAGTGACATTTTTCACGGGGAATGTTGTATATAGACCCATTTTTAGTAATTTTTATATCCCTTGTATGCCCTGGGTGTAGAATAGCAAAGATAAAACAACAGGATAGAGTCCGTCAGGAACTGTCCACCATATCTTCTTTTGAGGGAGCACCCTACATAGGTGGAGAGGCAGGAGATATTGGTGACTGAGATGGTAAGGAGGTGGCAGGTGTGGACGCCTCCGCCCACTGTGGGCTGAGGTAGAAGTCCATCACAGCTCTACCCCTGGATAGGCGTGCACTGATGAATCCTAAGCAGAATCTCCAACTCTGGCTCCATGTACATGTTTATGCACATACGATGTACATGTTTATGCACGTACGATTTAACCACTTCATTAGGATTTACCACCTGGACGAGCCCCAGCCATGGACTTGGAGATGCTCTGTCTGCTCTGTCTTACCCTTAAAATGTTACTCGATGTCCTATCCTACTTAATGGAACTGCTGCCTGCTCTGCTAACCAAATCTGAAGCCTGGGATTACTTTTCCATTTCTGCTTTCAGCTGCCACTAGGTTCTATCAGGTTACCTCTTGGGTATCCCTCACATCTGTCCTCACTGGCCCTGACTCTGCTCTTCCTGGGCTCTTCCTGGCCAGCCTGTAGCTACTTGAACAATTTCTGATCCCCCTTCCCTTAGTAGATTCCATTTCTAGCTGTATGCATTCTTTTAAATGCATGTTTCACCAACACGTGCCCAGGTACTCAGTCCTGTAGCGTCCAGTGGTCTGCTGAGTCAGCAGCTTTCTGCCTGCCCGAGACCAGTGTTCACACCTGATCAGGTCCTCATTACCAGCTCCCATGTTCTCACTCATGGCCAACCCACAGCCCTCTCCCTTATGCTTCAGTTGCACCTCTGTAATATCTATGCCATCTCATTCCAGCCGCTTGAAGGGTTTTTTTTTTTCTTCCTCCACTAGCATATTCCTTTGGTATGGCAAGTGTCTGGTACTCTGGATGTTCCAAGACCTTTGGGCTCATTGCTAGAGCTGGGTCCTGGCCCAGCTGTTCCCCGTGGCTAGAGTTTTCACTCAGAAACTGGGTTACAATGCTGTGGTACTATAAGACTTTGTCTGAAGTTTTTATGCTGAATAAACACATTCTGCCTGTAAGCTGTGGAGGCACATCTAGGTGGGGCTTGGACAAGTTTTTTCATCTTTCCATCTATTACTCAGCTGTGAGTCCCTTAAATATCACTTTACTTTGAATACGTACCTGGACACCCAGCTTCGCCCAACCTGTGGGTCTGGGTTGTTGTTTTTTTAAAGAATTAGGCCGGGGTAAGGGGTATAGGTGGTGTGTTGTGACTTCTGCGATAAAGTATCTGACCTTAGAGGCATCATGCAGGTCAGTCACAGTTCAGGAGGTAAGTGTCTAAAGTTATCCCGACTAGGCTGGAGTCTGGTGTCTGCAGGTCCTGCACCCATGGAGGATACTGGGCTTTGAACTCCTCCTGATCTTTTCGTGTCCACCTTCCGAGGTTGGGTTTATGAGGTGCTGGAAATCAAATTCTTAACTTTGTGCATGCTCGGCAAGCACTCTGGAGCACTTAGACTGAAACCAGGTCAAATGACTTAATTTCCTTTGTTACTGGGCAGCCTTCACTCCCTCCATCCTTCCCTCCCTCTGGGATGTGACTCAGTTGATCTGGCATACTGTTAGGTCTCCAATGTGTCTGAGATGACTTCTAAAAATAGGTGAATGCCCCTTTCTCGCTTAGTTACTGAGGCATGCTAATAGCCATGAATGTCCCTGCACTTTGGAAATTGTTAGGAAGAGATGTCTGTCGAGCAGAAACCGTGGTGACATCATCTGTGGTTCTACAAAGTCTGCATGCTGAATCCATTTGACACACTCTTGGGTAGAAGTCTAGAATATCCTAATAACACTGGCAATATCCTCAAGATATTTTTCTCTTCTAAAACTCAGCTACAGTTTTCCAGTGAGATGGTACAAGCATGTTCCAGGGCTACAGAAGGAACAAGACTTGGCCTCTTGATGAAACCTGCTTTCCTGTCAATGCTCAATTCTCCCCTCGCCACCAGCGGACAAGAGTGATCATCATGACAGCCCAACTGCAGGAAACAAATACTCGTATTGGATTCTCTACTCCAATTTACCCAATCTGACCACAGTTTGGGACAGGGGTGTGTGTGTGTGTGTGTGTGTGTGTGTGTGTGTGTGTGTGTGTGTGTGTGTGTGTGTGTGTGTGACCCTCCCTGAACTATCACAGAAGCCAGGCTGTGGCAGTATTATGAGAATATTCAGTGTCAGAGCCCAGCCCTGGCTGCACTAACAGGCTGACTTTGACCACATGTTCTCAAAATCCAATTAAAGAGGCAAGTGCAGAAAGGAAATTTATTCAATGTCACTGTAGTCAAAGGAGGAACAAAGAGGTGCAGTGAACACACACACACACACACACACACACACACACACACACACCACACACCTTTGGGAGTCTGAACAGGCTTGGTATAAGTAGACAAAAAGGTATACATAGCTGAACAGTTATAATCAAGGTATGGTCCTAACTTATTGACCCATCATTGTCTCAGCACCTGCTAGGTGATCTGACATGTTGTCAGAGCTGTGTGAAATCTGTCCTCCAGACAGTTCCAGGCCTCAGGCTTCTCCTCTCAGCAGGAGACTCCTGAGGAAATTCCAGTTTCTTGGGGACAATAGGTTCAGTTGTCTGACAGGGTGGAACACACATCCCTTTAGGAGACCAGCATTATTTCCATGATGGTCAGAGCTGTGGATACTATGTGTAATTCTCTAATTTGAACACCATCTACCTGGGACTAGCACACAATTCCTGATGTTAAGGACTGTAACCCCTAACTGGCCCCCACTGTCAATCAATTACAAGCCCCAATTCTGACCTAGTCTTCTGGTGACTGGCTATATATTGGGGATCCACATCCATGTCCTAAGGTATGACTAGCAAAATGGGTCATAGTACCCAGGGGAACACTTATTTACAGAAAAGAAAATCACCAAGGAACTCTAGATGGCTCGGGTTTTAGATGAATGAGTTTAAGAAGAGATGAGAGGGGTTGGGGATTTAGCTCAGTGGTAGAGCGCTTGCCTAGGAAGCGCAAGGCCCTGGTTGGTCCCCAGCTCTGAAAAAAAAAAGAACAAAAAAAAAAAAAAAAAAAAAAAGAAGAGATGAGAGTACAGCTTTCAGTTCTCTTTGTAGGCGCTTTTATAGTATAGTATACCTTTTAGAAACTCCATAAATTCTTGCCCTTTGGGTTGGTATAAAGGCTTCTTCACACAGGATGGGCTAATCCAAGAAAGTTTTATTGGAGATAGGAAGTGCCCAGCCAGAGGCATCCGAAAGTCTGGACTGAACATGGCCAGTAGAATAGACTGGGCCGTGTGAGAAAGGGAGGGAAAGCAAGAGAGGAAGAGAAGAGAGAAGAACCAAGAGCCTAGAGAAGAACCAAGAACTAGGATCACGCATAGGCAAAATGGCTAGGTTCTGTAGGAGAAAAGAGAAGCTGGAGGAAAGGTATCAATGCTCAGGGGCTGGAGAGGGTAAGGGTAGGGATCAGTGTAGACAAAGGTATACATAGCTGAACTATGTATACCTAGTATACATAGTAGGAGTAGCCAGGACTTTGTAACTGGTGCTGGGAAAGCCTGGTGGTCTGTGTTTGCTTTGATGTTAATAAGCCTCTCAGGCATTTGTCCCAGGTGACTGTTAGTGCTCACCTTAAGCCTCAGTCCCTCAGCTCTATCCGGAGATTGGTGCTGGAACTCCATACCTTCCAGTCCTGTCTGGTCTTTCTGTGACCTGCCTCAATCTTCAAGGAACCTGAGGACTGCTAGCCAGCATTCTGCATAGTGTCCAGAAAGATGACCCTTACCACTTTGAAGAACCCAAGGATTTAAGGAGTCTTTAGGCCAGGAAATGGGGATAAAGACTGAAGACACTTTTGATTGTCACATTTGAATGTTAAGATCACATCGGCAACTAGCAATATAAGTGTGTGTGTTGTGTGTGTTATATGTTCATATGTATGCATCTGTGTGGTGAAGGCCAGAGTTCAACCATTGTTTTTTAAGACAGGGTATTGCTCTGTAGACCAGGCTGGCCTTGAACTCACAGAGATCACTTGCCTCTGCCTCCCAAGTGCTGAGATCAAAGATGTGCACCACTGCATTCTTCTGTCATATGTTTGAGGCAGTGTCTCTCTGAATCTAGAGCTCACCGATTCGACTGGACTGTCTGGCCAGCAGGCTTTTCCTGTCACCACCACCTCAGCAGTGGGGTTACAGGTCTGCATTCACACTCCTGGGTTTTCTGTGGTTGTTGGGGTCTGAACCCAGATCCTCATGCTTGCACAGCAAGCATTTCATTGAGCCACCTCCTGGCCTGCCACAGACTTCTAAAAGTTAGCCCTGCATGCTCTCTTCTGGGCTGGAAGTTCACTCATCGTAACTCAGTATTAAAATGAAGGATGGGACAATGCAGCTTTGACGACTAGCCAGTTTAGGGGCCCATCCTGGGATCAATTGCCAAAGGACACCCGAGTGGCCCTAAACTGGTTATAATAAAGACATGGTTGGGGTTTGAGTGTGAACTGTTTGAACACTTAGTCCCCAGGTAGTGGCAGTTTTGAAAGGTTGTGGAAGCTTAAGGAGGCAGAACCTTACAAAAAAAAGTAGTTCATCGCTGGGGATGAGCCTGGGAGGTTTACATCTGGGTCTCCCTTCCTGTGTACTCTTTGCGTCCCATTCTGCCAAGATAGATGTGGTGCCCCAGCTGCAAACTCCTGTCACCAGGACATGACCTGTCACTATGCCTTCTGACTGTGGCTATGCACACACCCATTTGCTCCTTATTAGGAATTTGAAATTGAGAAAGCAATGATTAGAAAGACAACTGATGAGAGCACCAGCTGCTTTTTTTGTTTAGTGCTGGGGACCAAATCCAGGGGTAAACATGAATGCAGCCCCGTTGTCCCAGCAGGTGAAAGGTGATGTCAGTGTGGAGAGCACTGTGTGTGTGAAGATGAAAACATGTGTAAGCATGTGTAAGCATGTGTAAGCATGTGACAGAAACATGTGTAAGCATCACCATCAAGTATTAAAGCAAATCATCAGAGAATAAAGAGACCTGACAGCGAAGAATGTTAATGAACCTGGCCTTTAGGCCTGAGGACTGGTACTCATTGTCCTGTAAGGAGACTAAGAAATTAAGGAGGAAGAACAATGAAAATGGTTTTGTTAGGCACAAATACTGTGCCCCAGGCACAGATAAACAAATGCAGGGTTTACATCAAAAGGCAGAATACATCATGTTGATGTTGGGTTACCAGCCTCTGAATTCAAATGCCAGCTCTCCAGTTTAGCAACTGGGTGAGCCTGGCCTATGCAGTGTCATCATCATCGAAAGGGAAGATTAGCAGCTGTCTCCTTAGCTTGGAAATGAGGAGAGGACAAGGGCCAGGTGCTTAGTACAGAGCAAGCACTGAACTGAAGACAGGTACACACTTGTTCCTTAGAAAGAGACTTGAGGACTGAAAACTATTTCAAAGAAAAGTAATCAGATCTAAAATATGTTACCATCAACATGGATCTGATCCTGGAGTGTATGGTAATAGCAGAGTGAAACTACGCATGCTCATTCCAGAGAAATTCTGATATTTAGTTAGAACATGGTGGCTACATTGACTCGTGGCTATAAGATAAAATGGCAAACCTTAGGTTAGATAACCTGTGTGGAGAAAAGCTGGTAGAGACACTGAAAAACATGACCTTTTCATGTTCATAAAAGCCAGGAAAGTGGGGCATAGTGCTTACAGAAAGATTCAAAGAAATTCTATACTAACATGTAATACTTTAAAGTAGGATGCTAGGGAAGTGTGATGGTTGGTTTCACTGTTAGATCGATGGGGTTTAAGATTATTGAGTACTCCTCCGCCTGTGTCCGTCAGTGTTCCTAAAAAGAGTTAACCGAGAAGGGAAGATCCACCTGGAACACGAGTGACCTCATCCCATGGGCAGGGCTACACAGAATGGAATGGAGAGAGTGATTGGAGCACCAGCATTAATGTCCCCACTTCCTGACTGCAGAGGCAGTGTGGCCAGCCACCTCATGTTCCTGCTGCCATTCCTTCCTCTCATGATGGACTGTACCCTTACATTGGGAAGTAAAGCAAACCTTCCCTAAGTTCTCACAAGTATTTTGTCATAGCACGAGAAGAGGAAATGATACCGAAAGGTTGATAAAGTAGGATTCAATTTGGTCAGGTTGAATGGCTTCTGAACAACTATAAGAGGCCATTGTCTTAGCCTGGGCCCCTGCTCTGGGCCTCAGCAAGTTGACTAAAATATCAAAATGGAGTCATTCATGCTAAAATTCTGGGTCATTAAGCTGAAACTGGGAATTATCATTAGCAAGATAACAGTCTTCCCCAAAGAGGCCCTGTCAGGGGCATGATAATGAAGTTTCCTTCTTCCTTAACCCTTACAGGACAAGGATAATGTAAAGTGACTCAGTATTAGAACTCAGTGGTTCTCCTTCTATGGCTCCTACCCCTGTCCCTGACAGACATGGACATGAGTTTGATGAATATGCCTTTTGTTCTTTGTTTTTGCTGACTTCTGCCCTTCTCTGTTGGCTCAGTCAGACGCTCCGGGTGTCCTATGGAATGAGATGTCTGATTCTAAAATAGGAGCAAGTTAAGATCTCTAGACTAAATTGCTGTGATTTGGGCCTTTGTGGGGAAAAAATCCCCAAATTGACCAGTTACTTGTGAAAAGAGAGTGACAAGAGAGTATCAGAAGATGTTTGGTTTCCTCTCCCGGGGCTATAGAAGAATTGGCCTTCCATAGGAGTTACACTAATTAGAACTAGCTTTCTAATTAGTACATGTATGTGTAGTGTTGCCTTGTCCTTCTTCAAAATGTAGAACAGGCGAGTATGCTGTATGACACACCTATTTCTGCCCTCCCACCAGAGCCACCTCCAGCATGTCTAACAAGCAGCTCCGATATAAAGAGGTCCCAGGAAAAGGCAGCGATACTTGCCTGCCTGCAGATGTTCTTTGGTGAGTATATGTCGATGCCGCTGCTGCTATGCCCACCATCCTCCATTGACATCAGGTTCCAGCTTCTTCAATCTTCCCACTTAGACTTAACACCTGCAACTCTGCAGAAAGCATCCACGCTTTCGGAACAGAAGAGGCTCTCAGGGCTAGATTGGGACTGCTGACATATTAATCTTCGTGGACTCAGCCATCTCTAGCAAGCATGTGTATCGATAGGGCTAACCGTCTCTATCACACATGCCAATATCACAATACAGATGCACTCACTAGTTCTGTTTCTCTAAAGAACTTTGCTGAAAACAATATCCAATGGAAGGGAATATGAAGACCAAATGATTGGACCTGAAAACATACGTGAGTGACATGATCCAGACTGAGCTGGTTACATATTACACAAGAGGAATGTATGTGATGCATGAAGGGATATATGGGCAAGTTTGAATAAAGGAAAGGGAAAATAATGTAATTATAATATAATGTAAAAAAATAAAAGAAGTAATAAAAAGGGGAGGAATAGAGATGCAGAAAAAGAGGAGATGGATTTTTTATTCTGTTACCTGTGGGAGTATACAAGCTTTCAAATATGTATATAACATTTTATCTCTTACCTGGGTTGTAAATAAATGGTATTTTACTGTTCACCAAGACCGGCCTATTCTGCCCACAATGCAGTGCAGTTGACCACAGCCATCAGGGTGAGCTTTGCTAAAGAGAACATTTTCTTACAAGTCCACCAAACCTGACAAGATGTGAGACCCAAGGAGGAGAGGGATATTCTGCATCTTCTTTTTCTGTGGCATAACTTGCAGAATCCTTTTAAAACCAAGAAGCAGTAAAGATTGCCTACTCCTTCACTCACAGAGCTTCAGGGCCCAACCCTTCCTGTTGCTGTAGTTGATTAATCTGTTCTACTTGCCCAGCAATGGTGCCCCAAGTTCCTTGCTACCAGCCCTGATGCTCCAGATTCCAGATTCTCTCAAATGAAAGACACACACACACACACACACACACACACACACACACACAGAGAGAGAGAGAGAGAGAGAGAGAGAGAAGAGAGAGAGAGAGAGAGAGAGAGAGAGATTGAGAATTCTGTTTCTTCTATGGTGCCTTGCTGCCAGCAACTTTGTTCGCCAATCAGAACCAGCTGGGCTCAGGGACCTCCATCATCTTAGATGCAGGATTCTTGTGCAATTTGGAAACCCAAACAACATAATACAAACATTAAAACAAATCCACAACATCTTCCCTTCTGAAACAAGGGTGTTAGGAAACTACTGCTGACAGTTTGTGCTAGTTGAGGCTGGCTTTCTTTAAAACATTCCAATGGCGGCATCAGTTGCTTGTTGAATATTTTTGAAGTGACTTTTCAGCTTCATGACCGTCATATGCTTTAGAATCAGATGTGTGTACCACAGTCAGCACTGAGGTCTCAGTGTTGGGATTTAAATCTCGGCTCGAGTCCAGACAGAACACACCAAGCCAACATGGTTCCAGGTGGAGAGGTTTAATGAGAGAAGAAGAGGAGAAGAGGGGAGAAGCAAAGGCGGTCCATGAGCACATGGAGGGAAGGGGTCGATGGGGAGAGACGGGACAAAGGGGAAGAGCAGGGAAGAGAAGAGAAGAGAGCAAAGAGCAAGAAACAATGAGGAGGGGGCAAGCAGCCCCTTATATAGTGTCGGGTACAGCTGACTGTTGCCAGGCAACTGCGGGGCGGAGTATATCTGGCTGTTGCCAGGTAGCTGTGGGGGTGGAGCTTAGACTGAATACCCACAGCTCAGAACAGAGAATATGCAGGAACAGGGCCCCTCTGCCTTTTTTCTTATTGGCTTTGATAGCTGCTTGGCTCAGGCTTGGCCATTGCAGATCCTCGGTAGTTGTAGGAACTGCTCTGAAGGGCTTCACAAGAGCCTTGAAGTGTTCCTGCATTTCCAGCTCTTTCCTCAGGTTGTGGGGCCTCATAGTTCCTCAGGGACAGGTCAGGAGCTGCCATCTTGAACCAGTACGAGGTAAGCCTAGGTCCTAGAGAAGCAAGAGCTTGCTGAGCTTCCAGACCTCCCAGCTATGCTAGCTCTGTAGGCCTGAGTGGTGCGCATGTCCCCAGAGAAGCCTGCACTTGACAAGAGCCCCTCAACACACTGAGACAGCAGTGGCTCCTGCCATGTCTCTCTAGTTGGATTTTAATCCTAGCCCTAAGTCCTTGTCTCTCACAGCAGTGCAGATCAGGGATGTTCTTTCTGTGGGCCTCCATCTGTGCTGACGCTAGGGATGGACAGCCGGTTAGAGGCTTCTAGGGCTTTATTTCATCTGCAAGGGCACCTGAGACAGCCCAGGGCCTTGGGAAGTGGGTGCCTGGACACCATCCACTCGGACCCCCCGACTGTGCTTCCTGAGTCTCTCAGTTTAGGCTCCTCAGCTTTGTTTGGTTCTGCTGTTTTTAAGACAGTGATTTCGATGGAAATTATTTCCAACTTGCAGCAAGTGTGCAGCTGTGGGACGCGGGCACCTGTGGGCTCCCCCCACCCCGCCCCGCACCACACATTAATCAAGACATTTTGAGAGACAATTGCGTCCTTATAGCCCTGATCGTCCAGTTTGTAGTTTATTTCCTGAAAGTACTAAAGCACTGGGTCACAGGCTCTGAAAACCAGCAGTGGCTCCTGGCCACTGGAGGAGGCGCTGCTTTTGTTCTCAGCTGGAGTCTTTCCTCTGCGCACATACCAGTGTCTGACAACCATTCCTGAGGTCCAATCATCCTGTTATGCTGTCTGTGCACCGTTTGAGTTCCCAGGGGCAAGGCTTTGTTACTGCTTTGTTCGCAGGGATGCATTTCCTCAACAAAGGCATTTCCTAATCTACATGAAGGGGCCAGGAAACAAAGGTGTCCTAGAAAATTGCAGCAATTCATGGCTCCTATTGGTATTCTGTCTAAGCTCCACCCCCACAGCTACCTGGAAACAGCCCCGTATGCTCCGCCCCACTGTTGCCTAGCAACAGCCAGATGTGCCTGACTATATAAGGTGCTGCTCGCCCCCTCCTCTCTCTCTCTTGCCCTTCCTCTTCTCTGCTCTCATGCCCTCTCTGTCCCTGTTCCTTCTCTCTATCTCCCCCCACTTCCCTCCACGTGCTCATGGCTGGCCTCCTTTGTTCCTCCCTTCTTCTCCTCTTCTTCTCTCATTAAACCTCTCCAGTGGAACTATGTTGGCTTGGTATGTTCTGTCTGGTCACCGGGTTGAGATTTAAACCCTAACATCGGTGCCCTCTCTAGTCAGGCACAGCTGGCTGTTGCTAGGCAACTGTGGGGCGGAGCAAACCTGGCTGTTCCCAGGTAGATGTGGGGCTGGAGCTTAGACAGGATACCAACAGCTTTAATAAAATGAGCCAGGAGAGAGGCATCTGGAACTGAATGCTCAGAGTTGTCCTGGCTACTTAGAGATCTGTTCTGATGGGATGGGGCAGCTGATAGCCTGGAGGGAGGAAGGAACCCAGCTACTTGGGAAACTGATACGGAAGAATTGCCTGGCAAATTTAGTAAGGCTCTGTCTGAAAACAAAAAAAAACAAAAAACAAACAAACAAAAAAAAGATTGGTCATGTGGCTTAGTGGTAGAGCATTTGCCTGGCACTTTGAATATCTGGGTTCAATCTCCAGAACCATGAAAGGAAGGAAGGAAGGAAGGAAGGAAGGAAGGAAGGAAGGAAAGAAAGAAGGAAGGAGAAAGAAAGAAAGATAATTAGAAGGAACTAAGCCATTGTGAAGGTGTGTGTGTGTGTGTGTGTGTGTGTGTGTGTGTGAGAGAGTGTGTGAGAGAGAGAGAGAGAGAGAGAGAGAGAGAGAGAGAGAGAGAGAGACTGTTTTCTCATTATTCTGTGGCCCTACAATTGCTTGGAAGGAAGACTTAACCCACAATAGAGCAGAAGCAGGACAGAGTCCACCTCCTCAGCCTCCTGAAGATTCTGTATGTGGCCTCAAGCAAGGTTCCAGGAGCCATCTAGGAAAGGCTAAGGCTTGCAGGTGACCTTCCTGAAGATGGCCCAGTTTTTTAACATGGTCTGCGATGGGTGAACTCTGTGAGGCAGGGTCCCAGAGACTTCATCTCGGGGTTGTTTCTTGCAGCTGATATGCCTTTCCTATTGCAATTATTAAAAAATATATAAAAGTCCTGGACATTAGCGCACCCTATTGAGCAGATTTCCTGCATCTCAACATAAAGATTAACTTTTGTGAATTAATGATGTTTAGATGAATTAATGATTTTACAGAATTTCTGATTTGGTTTCAATAATCTTAGAAAGTTTTAAGAGATAGTTTTAGCTGTTTTGCTAAAAGGTTGTAATAAAGTTAGAATCAAGAATAGAACGTGCCCATTCCTCATAATAGTAAGTAAAGGCTGCATAATAAGATATACAATGAGCTTTCATAATTATACTAAAAAGAAATAGACGTGGGACAAATTTGTGTTTGAGGAAAAGCATTCAGGTCCAAAGATATAGCCATAGTGCACACTCTGATAAGGCAAGGTCATATGAAACTGTTGCTTTGAACATACAATGAGCATATAGAATGAAACAGTGCTTTGAACTTGTTATTGATACTCTGTAATTCCCATTTCGTGTAACAGTTTACCTATGAGATAATTTTCTAAAGAACTTTTGTCTAAGAAGGTATAAAAAGATCAGAGAAAATAAAGTTGGTGGCTTGGGCTCTGACCCATTCATCCATCCATCCATCCATCCATCCATCCATCCATCCATCCATCCATCCATCCAAATGTTTGGGTACAGCCATTTTCTGCTTCACCTGGTGTGTATGTGTCTGTGTAAGTGATATCTTTCCTTTATTCTTTTCTCTCGGGTTCAGAAAGAGTTAATGAGCTCGTTGTTCAGCAAGAGGCTTCTGGCTGACAAGAGAAAGGAGCACTAGCAGTAAACACTTTTACTTAATTCCCCAAATGGCATGTGTTAATTGACGGAATATTAGCGCTTTTTAAAGCACGAGTAATAAAGTGTTGATTTTAGCACGGAACAATAAGCCAGAACAGTAATAAAGATTGCAGTTTCAGGCAGCCCTGGGAGCATGGTTCCTAGCAGAGCCTTCTCTTCACTGAGCAGTAGGAGAGAACTGAGCAGTGGCGCTAGGATGGGAAACAGTGCCTTCCATTCTCACATGGAAACAGCGCAGAAAACCGGTGTCTGTCAGCTTAAAGACCATGGTCTGACCGAGTTCCCCTTAGAGTTACAGAAGCTGACGAGCAATGTTAGGACCATCGATTTGCCCAACAAAATCGACAGCCTACCACCTCTGATAATAGGAAAGTTCACTCTGCTGAAGAGCCTATCCCTCAACCTCAAACTGACTGTTCTACCTGATGAACTAGGCAATCTGAAAAGACACTAAGTCTCAACAACGATCCCCTGAGAGAGCTACCGTCTACCTCTGGGCAGCTGTCGGCAGTGAAGACCCTGAGCCTCTCTGGGAATCAGCTGGGAGCATTACCACCCCAGCTTTGTAGCATGTGACATCTGGTTATAGCAGATCTCTCCAAAAACCAGATTCAGAGTATACTTGACACAGTCGGGGAGCTGCAGGCCTTTGAGCTCGATCTCAGATCTCCGTGAGGATATCCTGCTGTCCTCCCCTCAAAGTCCTCCGGCTGGAAGAAAGCTGCCTTGAGCTCAGCCTGCTTCCACAAAGCATCGTCAGCAACTCCCAAATCTGCCTGCTCACTGTGGAAGGCGATCTCTTTGAAACAAGGAAACTTCGAGAACTAGAGGGTTGTGATAAGTACACGGAGAGGTTCACAGACCAAGAAGAAGTTTGCATGATGTTCTCCAGGACCGTGGGACACTGACTTGGAACCTCTGTTGGAATCTGAGTCAAAGGGTCCTGACATCGGATGCGCTGCAGATAACATTTTACTCAATGACCTTTTCCTTTTCAGGACTATGTCAGATGAGCTAAAGGAAAGGGATTTAGAAGTAGGAGACAGGAAGAACCCTTCATCTTGAGCCATGTAAGAGCCCTGGCCAGTGTTCATCTTCAAAACCGCCATTAGTCGGGCTCTAAGGAACCAGTAGGCAGTTGCTGTTCATGCAGGCGAATGCTGCCTGTTAACAGGGGGACCCATGCCGCAGCTTACGACTTTGTGGAGTTGCAGACTGTCAGCTGTCACTGAGTCAGTCCCCATCAACTCTGTGTTAACACTTCATATTTTTTTTATGAAATTCTAATTTGTGGGAACATGTATGGCTAAGGGTGGATGCTTTAGTTCCAGTACATTAACTCAGTAGCCATGCTTACACTTGGAACTTGGGATATACATAAACACGTTAACTGTCTTAAAGAGAGCTTTGTCAGGAGGAAGGCCACCAAGAATGTACCCTAAGGCTGCAGTAGCAATTTTTGTTTTTTAACTATTGCAGGTGCCTTATTGGTAGAGGGCTCTGAAAGAGCTAAAACTATATGGAAAATTATAATTTTTTTTTTTTGTTTTTAGACAGGTGTTTGCTATGTATCTCCTACCTCAAACCTCCCCTCTCCCCAACATGCTGGGATTATAGGCATGCACCACACGGCCTACTTGTAAGATTTTTAAATTAATTTTAGTAATCAAGATTTTATTGAAGCTTTGTTAAAAATCATGTGCTATTTCTGGCAGCTCCTCCCCTTTTTGTATTTATCAGATTGTACTAATTAGATAACCTTTAATAAAACCATTGCTACAATATTTTAAAGTAACCTATGTTTATCATGGTTATTCTCTGAATGAGAATATTCTAAATAAAATATTTTTAATGGAAAAAAAAGAATTAAGTATACCCAGTGATTAATAAAGCACAGAACAATAAGAAAAAGTTAAATTTTTAGCACATAACAGTAATAAAGAGTTAAATTTTCCCAGCGCTTCATGAAGCATAGAACAGTAAGACAGAGTTAAAAGTTCTTTTGCACAGGACAGTAATAAAGAGTTAAGCTTCTTCAGCGCTAAATGAAATACAGAACAGTGATATTTGAGTTGTAAAATAAAGATACAGCATTTAATAAAGCACAGAGATTTATAAGGTAAAAAAATAAAGCACAGAGAGATAAAGGCAAAAGAAGCCTCAGAGAGTTAAAGAGAAAAGAAGCCACAGAATAAGCAAGAGGGTGTTAAGTCTCCTTAAGCCAGTAGCTAATAGGATCCAGTACAGTTAGAGAAAGAGATCATCAATATTTTGGCCTGTGTCTAACGCTGTGTCCTACCTCAATTCCCCTAAAGCTGGGCAGGTCCCCGGCAGTGTGGGGCTCATGGTATCTTGTCTCCCTCTACCTTCCACCAGCTAGGTATGCAGCTGACTGTGACCTTAGGGTACAGAGTAGGAGGGCTCAAGTTCCAAGGGTCATTCAGCATCAGGGATCAGTGCACCTAAGATATGGAAAAGGGGACACCACCCTTTCTCCTCTCCCTTCTTAGTAACAGAGTTTGGTTTTATATGAGATGGCAATGTGCTTCACTAAAGAGCTGCCTTTTCTATCCTCTTGGCTCCTATTTAATGTTCTTCTCAAGAGATGCTCACAGAAACATGGGATGCCCTGCCCTATCTGGCTGCCTAAGGATGGTTTTCCTCATTAGAATTAAGCCTGCTTATGCTCAGTGATAGTTCAGTCCTTGTGTTCAGCTGAACTGAGCCCTATCATTTTCCATGCTTCATTCCAAGGTAGAAGGAAGACATCTTAATATAAAGAGGTTATTTATAAAGAACATGAACACACTTAGTGCCCAAAAAGAGGTAAGTTTCTTTCATTCTGTCAGGCACAAGACTAACGTTTATCAGGGAAGTGTTCAGGTTAGCTTTTTGTCAACTTGACACAAGCTAGGATTATCTTGGAAGAGGGAACCTCAACTGAGACAATGCCTCCATCAGATTGGCCTCTGGGAAAGTCTGTACGACATTTTCTTGTTTGATATGGGAGGGTCCAGCCCACTATGAGCAGTGCTACCCCTAGGCAGATAGTTCTGGATTGTACAAGAAAGCAAGCTGAGCAAGCCAGTAAGCAGCATCCTATAGAGCCTCTACTTCAGTTTCTGTCTCCGAGTTCCCACCTTGACTTCCAGCCCTGACTTCTTTGGACAATGGACTACAAGCTATAAGCCAAGTAAAACCCTTTCTTCCAAAGTTATGTTTGGTCATTGTGCTGGATAATTTTATCTGAACCTGACACAAGTTACAGTCATCTGAGAAGAGGGAACCTCAATTAAGAAAATGCCTCCATAATATCAGGCTGTAGGCAAATCTGGAGGACATTTTCATAGTGATTGATGGTGGAGGGCCAAGCCTATTGTTGGTGATGCCTTTTCTGAGCTGGAGGCATCAGCTCAGAAAGCAGGCTTAGTAAGCCAGAGGAAGCAGCACTCTTCCATAACCTCTGTATCAGCTACTGCCTCTAGGTTCCTGCCCTATTTGAGTTCCTGTCCCTACTTCCTTCAATGATGGACTATGATGTAGAAGAGTAAGTGGTACAAGCCCACAAACCCCCCCTTTTCCACAACTTGTTTTCAGTAATGGTATTTCATCACAATAGTAACTCTAACTAGGACACTCATGTAGGTTTTTTTTAAAGATTTATTTCTTTGTTTGTTTATTTATTATAAGAAGAGGACACCAGATCCCATTATAGATGGTTGTGAGCCGCCATGTGGTTGCTGGGAATTGAACTCAGGACCTCCGGAAGAGCAGTCAGTGCTTTTAATCACTGAGCCATCACTCCAGCCCCATCATGTAGTTTTGTAACAGCAATAGAAAGTCAGTCTAAAACAGTAGGCTTCTCAATCAAGCTTCCATGAAAGTAGACAAAAAGTAGTAAACACATTTCAGTGGGATTTGTTTTAAATAAAGACAGCATAAGCAAGAATGCACATTTCCCTGCAGTAAAGGTATAAATATTTTAAGTTGTTGTAATGGATATTCCTTGTACTTGACTATCTCTGGAATGAACTATAATCCAGAATTGGAAGGCTCACCAGATCTTGAGGCTGGGAGATGCAAGTTTGTGACCTGGATCTTGACATCGAGATCTTGAGGCATGGTGGCTATGAATCCCAGGAAGCAAGGCAAGGAGATCTTTGAGTTCAAGGTCATCTAAGACAAAGCAAGTCCCAGATCCAGGCGTGGTGGTACACACCTTTAATCTGGGACACACCTTCTGCTGGAGACCTACATAAAAACATTGGAAGAAGGAAGATGCTCTCTTCTTCGCCTGCTTGCCTTGTGAGACTGAGCAACTATTAGATCCTTGGACTTCCATTCACTGCGGATCATTGTTGGGGAATTGGACTACGACTGTAAGTCATCATACCAAATTCCCTTACTCTATAGAGACCACCCAGAAGTTCTGTGACTCTAGAGAACCCTGACTACAGTGGTCATGTGAGTATGGGAAGTTCTCCATGTTATGCACACCTCCAGGCTGTGAAAGCTGATGCTCATATCTGGAACACTAGCACTATTGTGGATGCCTTGCCTGGAGTTGAGCATTAGCCACATGGGTGAGGCATGGTTGGTGGCTAGTGGAGACTTGATGACTTACCCCATATTCTCTAGATGAGTCTATGGCTTGGCCCTGCAGTGAGAGTGGCCTTCTGTAAACAAGATGTGAGCTATCGTACAGCACTGTTGATACAGAAGAGTGGATGTGGTTTCCGTACTTCCCAGCCTTAAGCATTGGCCAGTTTCAAGACTGGCAGCATAGTGGGAGCTGGGTACTCCTCACCCTCTACAGGATGTGCCATGGAGATGCTGCTCCCTCTCTAGTCCTCCATCATATGTTTTATGGAATTGGATGCTCCTCACAGCCCTCCACAGGATGCTCCATGGAGCTGGGTGCTACTGAAGACCCCCTGACCCCAGACCTCAGTCTTGGAGCTAATTCGAACACTGCTTTATTGTGTGCACTGTGCATGAAGAACAAACTCACTTCTAGTCTTTCATCGTTGTTTTCTCCATTACTTGCTCTAGAAGAGCCATCTTGTCCCATTCTGAGACTGGATGCTCCTTGTTTCCTTTCTGTGCTAGGGCTATGAGGTCCTTGGCCAGCTTGAGGAAGGAAATAATAGTCCATAGATATAGAGTGACTCTGAATGTCTCTAAAAGCTGTCTTGGGATGCTTTTGGGTGGAGGACTTCATAGCTCTTAGACTTTCCTAGTGTCTTTGGTGCCTTCTTCCTGGATTTCAAGCCATTCTGTCCGGTCCTGTGGCTCTGGCCCCTTAGGCTCTAAACTTCACTGTGGGGTTCGGTTTTCTTGGAGCATTTTTGTCAACTGGACCAGAAGGCTAGCTATCTCCTTTCAGGAAGTTGCATTGCCATGTGGATCAGAAATGATGTCTGATCTCCCTCCTTGGCATGAGCCAAACTCCCTATGCCAGCTGCCCTGTGCGGTGTCTAGCCACAATCAACAGGTACTTATTCCAACCCACAATTTCCCACTCGACATTGAGTTCTTTCTTGCGAATATCTCACCAATGATATAGAAAACCTTTCCCTGCCTAGAAGGATAGCTGGTCTACCTTTTCAGATCCTTCTGGGCTCCTCAGCCACTTGCTTGATAGTCTGCTGAGTTCCTATGAGTACATGGGCCAAGGACTCTGGATATTTTTGTCAGGGAGCTCGTGACAGTGTGGAGAAGACAGACAAACACCGAGGACATGATTATTCCGATATTCAACCCTGCTGTGCAGAGAGATATGATGAGGAACTTTAGGTGTTATGACAGGACCAGGCTGTCCTAGATTGGCGTATGGCACAGACTTCCTGGCATAGTTTGTATTAACAGGAAGCTGCTCCTATTGGAGTGAGAGGAAAAGAGAGTCTAGATTTTCTGAATGAAGTCAGAATAACAGAGTCTGGATTGAGATTTATTTCGGAGGCTGATGTTCACCAATGCAGATCAGTGGTTTGGGGAAAATGAGGGCACAGGAGGCTCAAAAGTGAGGTGTGGGAGGGACCGTGTGTTCTTTCTGTGAGAACCCCGTTATCTAGGGTAGATGGAGATGTGAAGGTGATGGAGCAATGACGGGAAGAGGGGAACCCGTCAGGGCCCAGAAAAGACCTGTGCAGTACCCAGTTTCTGAGCCCAAACAACAGTGATGATATCAAGGCCTAGGGGCTCTGCGTCCTCAGGCTGAACTAAATTCAGGGATCATAACGGAACCATCATTTTTCTATGGGCATAAGAAGCCACGACTGGTCCAACAAGCATGGAACCTATGACCCATGAAAAAACTCTCAGTGCTGGCTATAGAGCAGCCTAGGCTACTTGGTATCCGGACTACAGGAACATCATAAATCTGGAGCAATAAACAGGCTGGCTGGTAGGCTTCCGCCCCAACTTTGATCCCCGTATTGGATCACAGCAACACATCTACCTACTTGGCTTACCTTCACTATCAATGAAAGCTATCTGGGGCCTGAAACCTGAGCTCAGGGAAGTTGTGGGCAGCTCCCAGTGTCTGTGTGTCTTCTTACGATCTCATCTTGCAGGAAATCAGGTGGGTATGATGGGGGAAGATGGTAGGCTTACAGCCTGGGCTGGGGATGAAGACACCTCAGAGCCTTCCCACGAGATCTAATGTTAGGACGATTGCCTGCACAAACTACACCCCTGCGAGGTTTATCAGATGCCCTCCTCCAACATCACCACCACCTCTGACTCTCCTCCTCCAACTTCTCTGCCTCAGAGGTGGAAGACACTATGTAGCTGTGTGTCCATTCTATAGACAAGGAAATTTAGACAAAAAATTTTAAATATAAAAACAAAGCACTTTGTCTAAGAATGTAAAGATAGCTTAGTGAGTAATGTGCTTGTCACATAGGCGTGAAGACTGAAGTTCAAATCCCTAGAAGCCATATAAATGAGTGGCCTATCATTCAGAATGCAGAGACAATAGATGCCCAAAACAAGCTGGCTAATGTGATTCCTAAAAAACCCTCAGACTTCCACAAGCACATGTGCACCCCCACTCACTCGCTCTGTGCACACATACATGCAGCATACAAACACAAAAGGAAAACTTATCAGAATACTTACTCCTAAGATTTTCAGTCAAAATATAGCATATTTCATAAAGCCTTTCACTTATGCCTAGGTGGTACTATTTCTTATCTTCAAAGCCATAAAATATGAGGATGGAGGGGACAGCTTGGTGGTTAAGAGTAATCTACAGATTCAATGCAACCCAAAGAGAAATTAAGAGGGTTGGGGAATATTGTCAACAAACATTACATACATGCATGAAAACACTATAATAAATCCCATTATCCTATATAATAAATATTTATTAAAACATTTTTGAAAACTTTACTGTAGATCCAAGCTGTTTTCAAAACACACACACACACACACACACACACACACACACACACACACACACACACACGAATTTGACAAAACTACAAAACACCAGTCAATGTTCTGCCAGTGTTCCCAGCTTTGGTGAGGTAGAGAGAGGTGAAGCCTGGGGATCCATTGTCAAGACAGCCTAGCCTAAATTATTGATCTCAAGTGAGAGACCAGTCTTCATAAACACAGTGGATGTTACCTGAGGACCAGTACCGAAGGTCAACATTTGGTCAAGAGGTGCATGCAAACATACATGAACACACACTGTATACAAATGGAGCATAATTCAGACTAAAAGCTATGGCACATGCCAGAACATAGATCCCCCGAGGATTTCACACAAAGAGAAATAACACAATTGCCAAGAGACAAATATTTTATGATTTATTTGTACAGGGAGCCTAGAGACATCAAATTGGTAGCAATGGAAAGTAGTTTGATGGCTGCCAAGGGCTATGAGAGGGAGAAGTGAAGTGTTAGTATTTTTATTGGGTATAGAATTTCAGTTTGAAATGGTAAAAGAATGGTGGTGATAGATGGGAATCATAATCCCACAATACTGTGAATTTACTTCATGCCACTCAACTATCAACTTAAAAAGATAAAAATGAGAGCTTTCATATTATGTATATTTTACAAGAATAATAAATAAAAGGTCCTCCCCTCCCCATAAAGTGATAGGGAGTTTAGGCCCTGTAGAGCTGCAACTCAGTAACAGCAATGTTACCGACTTTGGTCAGTTTCTTAACTGTTTCACTGCATTTACATACATGTATCTTAAAAATAAAGTAACATTAAAGTGTCTACCAAGGTCTTTTCTAAGGTATCTGTTGAAATCTCAGAGGAAACTCCTTTGAGTGACTTAGTGTAATGGAGGCGGCTGTTGGCTGTGAGGTGCTGAGAAGAGGGCAGAATCACAGAGAAGCCTGAGTGCTCTGCACAGCACTGACTCCCAGGCAGTGCTTAATTACTTTCCTTTAATTAAGTTTACTTTCCTTTATTTCACAGAATGAAATGTTATGCCCGTCTGTTTGGGTTGGTGAACCACAAGTACTTTCACCAGAAGTCAGCATTAGATGCTTCCTTTGTCCTCAAATGTCTTTTTTTTAAGGCATGTCACTGAGGCTAGGGTACATGTTACATGAACACACACACACACACACACACACACACACACACACACACACACACATATGCCTGCAGTAGTGGCAGCCTGCAACATGCAAGGATTTTTTCTTCACTAAATGTTTGTGTCATTTTTGGCTGTGGGAGATGTTTAAATTCATGCTGGCATAAGAAAATATGCTCAATGCTTCTTTAGATATTTAGACTAAAGTTTCATGTAACAAACATCAGTTTATTACTCCTAGGATGGCCAGCCTCCTCAAGACAGGATAAGCAGGAAACACTTAACATTCGATGTTAACATAAGATTCCAGCTCTGAGTCCCAGACCAATGGAGAACCTTCATCTGCAAAACTGACTAAATAGCCATACCTTTCAGGATTCTGCAAAATTAGGGGTGGAATATGTAAAACTGTACAGGCCCTGTCACCTAATGGATACCAAATAAACGTTAGTTACTATTTCTGTCACTGGTGTTAGTGTCATTAGAGAGCCTGTGCAGGATAGGGGACAATAGTAAGTGTACACAGGTAAACTGGTTTTTTTTTTTTTTTTTTGTTTGTTTGTTTTTTCACATCATTAGGAATAATGAGAGACCGAGACTAAGACAACTCTAGCAATTAGCATTTTGGGTTGATTGCAATGACACCCTTCCACTTGATCTTGCTAACTCTGAACTTTGCTAATCTTCAACCCTTTATCTTTTTTAAAAAACAAAAAGTATATAAAATGCAACATTAAGTCAAGCTGACAAGTACTTTTTCTTTTTTTAATTATTTCTATGTTTTTAGTATGTGTGTGGGAGTGTGGGGGCCCCTCAGAGACTGGAAGTGTCTGGTCCCCTGGAGCTGGAGTTAGAAGCAGTTGTAAACCTTCCAAGGTGGGTGCTGGGAATTGAACGTTGGATCTCTGGAAGGTAGTCTGGTGCTCTAACCACTGAGCCATCTCCCCAGCCCGATTTTTGCTTTTTTTAATAAAGGAACATTATTTTAAAATTGCATCACATTACCTGGTAGGACTATCCAAAGAACACATGCTGTTTAAAAAAAATACAGGCTGTGACTTAGCAATTAAGAGATAGAAGGCATGCACAGTGCATCCGGTGTCCCTCAGCCTCTGTCACATTTGCATCAGATGTAGCAATGGAGCCTCAGGTGGGACGTTCTCAAAGATTGGACATGGTATTGCCCACCAAGTTTGCAGAGCAAATACATGTTGTCCCAAACTATTGTATTTCTTCAAGCCTGTGACTTTCCCTAAATGATTTTTACTGTTTGTTCTAATTTGTCTCCTATGCTGTGATAAACATGGCGATCAACAGCAGCTTGATGGCTTTATTTATTCTGTCTCACAACTTATAATCTATCACGAAGGGAAATCAGGGTGGGAACCTGGAAGCAGGAACCTGGAAGCAGGAATCAGAGTGGAGACCACGGAGGAATGCTGTTTACTTGCTTGCTCCCCATGGTTGGCTCAGCTTGTTTTTTCATACGACCAAGGACTACCTACCCAGGGGTCACATTGCCCACAATTCGTTGGGCTTTTTTGCATCAATAATTAATCAAGAAAATGCCCAGTAAATACATTTGCCCCAAACTAGTCCAATGGAAGTTATCTCAAACTTAAACTTTCCTCTTTGAAGATGAGCCTCACTTTTGTTGACAATAAAAAAAAAAAACTCAAAAGCAACAACAAGAGAAAACCCAGCATGTCTATTTCTGACATTTCCTGTATTTCACTTCCCCTAGAAAGAGTGGGGCCTTTCTGAATCATATTGGGCTGTACTTAAGGACACTAATGCATTTACACGCCTTTCTCCCACTTAATTTATCTTAGATATTTTATTCCAGCAAACCTTCAGAGGGCAGAGAGGAAATTCCATTTACCCCTAGCGATTTTACCCTGCTCTGCTGCACATCAGCTCAGTGGTTTACCAATGGCAAAGTTTTAGTGCAGCTTTGATAATGTTTCTTTTTTTAAAAAGAACAATTTTTAAGATTTATTTATTTTATGTATGTGAGTACACTGTAGTTATCTTCAGACATACCAGAAGAGGGCATCAGATCTCATTACAGATGGTTGTGAGCCACCATGTGGCTTCTCGGAATTGAACTCAGGACCTCTGGAAGAGAAGCAGTGCTCCTAAACTCCGAGACATTTCTCGGGCACTTGATAATGTTTCTTAATGAATCCATCCACAAAGTACAGGGTAAAACAACACTTGCTTTCAAAACTTAAACAGTTGTGAAGCCATTCAATAACAAATACTATTTCATTCATGGTTTGTCAAGTTGCTTATGCATGTCTCATGCTGCCATGTTTAAAAGAAGGAAAGATGTTTTACTTCCATGAAAGTTGTAGTGCATACATTTTTTGAACTGAAGTTCTAGTGATGACTGTATTCATCAGGCTTCAAGGCAAGGGAAAGGGAGACTCATACCTTTCAAATTCTTTTTAATACCACAACTAAGAGCTTCAGTTTATAAATGGTTAATACATTTCAAGAAAAGACTCTGACAGGCTTCAGTGAGTGATCCCTAAGAAATGGGATTTCCCTAACCAGTGAGAATGGCTAAGATCAAAACCATCTGTAATGGAAATGCTCTTCTGGTGTGTCTGAAGACAGCTACAGTGTACTCCATTGTTGTAAAAAAAAAAAAAAAAAATTCTGGAGAATGGCTCCAGCGGGTTAAGAGCACCCGGACTTCTCTTCCAGAGGTCCTGAGTTCAATTCCCAGTAACCACATGGTGGCTCACAACCATCTGTAAAAAGATCCGATGCCCTCTTCTGGTGTGTCTGAAGACAGCTACAGTGTACTTGTATATAATAAATAAATAAATCTTAAAAAAAAAAAAGAAATGGGTGGTCCCATTAAAGTCATAGGCTCATGGATTTATGTCAGCATTTTATAGTACCTGTCTGCATAAAATATATTCTAGTGATGAAGTGTATGTCATCATCAGGCAAGTATTTGCAACTGAGTCATGTTTTGGCTGTAAAGTCAAGCAAAAGAATTAAAAATGGTTGCAACCAGGTGATAAAAGTACATGTCTTAATCCCAGAATTAAGCAGAGGCCTGGATCTCTGAAACTTCTAGGCAACCATGATCAAAAAGCAAGTTCCAGGAAGTCAAAAGGCTAACAAAAATCCTGTCTTGAAAAAAAATCCTGGTGCAGTAAAAATCAGGGACAGCAGGATGGCTCACCCATTCAAAAGCCACTTGCCCCAAGTCCAATATATAGTTCAATTCCACCCAATGGTAGAAAGATGAGAACAAAGAAGTGACTTGTCTTCTGGTCTCAACATGCACTTCCTGAGGTAGACACACACACACACACACAGCAAACACAGAGAGAGAGAGAGAAAGAGAGAACTGAGAGAATAGGACCCCTGAGAAGGAATCAGAGAAAGAACTGGAGAGAGCTTGAAGGAGAGAGAGACTCCGTATGCACAACAATGCAATTAAAATGGAGCATAGATCCATAGAGATATGAAATAGACAACAAAACGCATAAAATAAAGAGGAGATTCAACATAAAAAGAGAATAGCAAGGAATGAGTAAAAGTAATGTTTGAAGAAATTGTCTTATTATTTCACAAATCACGAATCAAATATAAACAAAATAAAGTCCAAAGTGAGCTGCTTTTATCAGGGAATTTATCAAATTCAAAGAGAGACTTCCAAGAGCTTCAGATTAGGGAAAAAATGACATAGCTTCTTTATTAAAAGGCTCCAAGTAAGTATATCAATTACAAAATATGGAAAGCAGAACATAATGGGACACCTAAGGGAAGAGTAACAGCTAACTGGAATGTATTCGTTGGTAGCCAATCTTTCACTTGCCTGTTTACATCTGTCCCTTTCTATTCTCTACTTTATTTTTAGTAATATTTTCAGTTTACCTTATTCAGCAAGGATTTGTCCAGTTTTAATTATCTTTTAAAATATAGCCAAATTCGAGGGCTGGAGAAATGACTAAACAGTCAAGAACAGCTGTTGGCCTTTCCGAGGACCTGTGTTCTGTTCTCAGCTCCCAAGTCAAGAAGCTCAATAATTTGTCCATGTGATGCTCACCAATGACCCCATCCTATGTCCGCTACGAGAAGACAGTATTGGTTTTCTTCTGCTAAAGTTTACTCATTAGGAAGAAGCGTCTAATGTCAAGTCACTACAAAGATTCACAATGTAGAATGTGATCACAACTAAATTATTTTGGACATTTAACTCTGGAAACACCTTCAATAATGTCATTTTAGGGTACTAACAGAGGCCACTTG
Source organism: Rattus rattus (assembly GCF_011064425.1). Lineage (NCBI taxonomy): Eukaryota > Metazoa > Chordata > Mammalia > Rodentia > Muridae > Rattus > Rattus rattus. Next base: position 46,554,652 of record NC_046157.1, on the reverse strand, counting down.
AGAGGTCATTTAAACAACGAAAAAAGAAAATCCACTTGAGAAAGGGTTAATAATCAGTATAAGGACCTCACATGGGAACTATTGAAAGTTGCTGTACGCAGACTTTAAGCATCAATTAAGGAAGGGGTAATTGTTCAAATTCTGAAGCTTATGATAGAATCAATAAAAAAAATCATCTTTCTTAATTAATCATAAGCTAGTAGCTTATGATTTGAGCTCATTTTCCAGTCAATGGAAGCTTGTGGTTTGAACTTGTTTTCTAGTTGGCATGACCATAGCCTTCAATAGGTCAGAACCAAAAGTCATGCACTTTAGAATGCTTGTAAGAGGCTGAACATTGACAGTAGGAATTATAAAAATATGTATAGCCAATAGTCACATGAAAGTTAATAAAAACTGGAAAGAAAAGTAGAAAATTTAATATTATTGAATGAATACAGTATTACATGTGCTTTTGATACCATGTAGCTAAATCAATAAATATATTCATTAATACTTTTGAATTAAACAGTTTACAAAATAAAATGACTTTAAAATATTTATTTACTTGTGCGGGTGGAGTTCCTACTTGCACACATGTGAGTACCACAGTGCACATGTAGCGACAAGAGGACAACATTAAGAAGTTAGTTCTCTCCTTCCACCATATCTATTCTGGGGCTAAAACTCAGATCATCAACCCACTGAGACATTTCACTGGCCCTAAACACATTCGTTAAACCTATATTTATAACCCTCAAAGTTTCTGTACTCAAGTTGACTAGAAAAGAAAACAAAAAATACTATCTTAGTTCGTTTTCTGTAATTATAACCACATGCTACAGCCTGGGCAATTTTTTTTAAAAGAAAATAGACTTGTTGGGCTCTTGACTGTGGAGACTTGGAGTTTAAAGAAGACAGCAAAAGTGCCCGATTAGGGCCCTCTTGCTATATCATAACATGAGGAGGGCATCACCAAGTGAGGCAGAGCAAATGTGATAATGAGGTTTCTCTACTTGTCCTTATGAAGTCACTGTGCCATTATGGGGATTCTATTCATGGTCACATCTAAACTCAAGTTACTGGGCAGGTAATGAAGACACTGGGCAAAAGCTTTGCTTCTTACCACACAGCAATAGATGTCTTATTGCTTTAAATAGAAGAAATCTTGCTCCACCAGACCACAGATAGGCCAGCCTATGACAAGCAGGAGAAGTGGGTCCCACCTTTCATCCTGTGTCCTCTCTTGAATAGTACTATTGCACCTGTGAGTAATGGGCACTTGCTGTGCACAGAAGCAGGGAGATCAGTCAGGTTTGTGGTAGATGCTGTTTAATGTACTTCCTGTAGGTGGCTTCCCAACAGATATCTTCAGAGAGAAGTATAAAAGCAGAGAGCAATGAAGGTTGTCTCTGGGTTTTGCCTTCTTTTTCCTCTGGACAAACTCTTGTCATAGAGTAGGCTACTGAAGAGACAAGAGCGAGGGCTCTTGGTGATCACTGTTTGTCTCTGTGCCATGTCCCCCACACTGACCCTGTCTAGCCATACATGGGCCAGACTCATCTGTATTAATGAATCTTCTCCTAGATTCTCATTAACACCTTGACAATTTCTATAAGGTGTAATTATCAGTCAGCATCAGTCAGTTCTCTGTATACATGGGACTTTGGTTCCAGACCCCCTCATCAATGTCACATCTGGCCAGGTCTCCTGTGTAAAATTGTGTAGTAATGGTATGGAGCACAGAGACATCTTCCTTACACCATAAATCAACTTAGATGTCTTACAGTATTCAATACAGTGTTGATTCTAAGAAAACACATTGAATTATTACAAAATCATGACAAGCAGATAGATCTCTGCATGTTCAATACAGAAATAAAAGCTTTTTCTTTTTTTCTTTCTTTTTTTTTCCCCCGGAGCTGGGGACCAAACCCAGGACCTTGCGCTTGCTAGGCAAACGCTCTACCACTGAGCTAAATCCCCAGCCCCAAAGCTTTTAAATGTCTCTTCTTCCTTCTCTTTCTCTCTCCTTCCATTTTTCCTCATCTATATCCTTCTACGTCTACTTTTCCTTTCCATTTCTTTTTTTCCCCATGAGGACAGTGATGTATTGATAGAATCTCACATGTAACCCAGGGTAACCTTGAATTGAAAATTCTCCTGCCTCTACCTCTTGAAGGTTGAGATTATAGGTGTGTATATCATGCCCAGGTTTTCAAGCAGAAATCCATGAATGTGGAACCCTGAGCTGCAAATTAACTGTCTGATCTTTGGGAAGTTGCTAAGGTGATGACACTACTGAGGAGTAGACTCAGAGAGTACAGCCATTCTTCCACTTGTGTTAGCTCCTGGAAGTCCATTACTATAGGGATATAGAATAGCCTAGGCATTAGTTCTAAAGCAGTCTGTCTCACTTGAGACACCGAGGTGCCAAAAATGCCCAAGAGGGACTAGAGCTTAAAGCACAGAAAAGGCCCTCTCAAGCCAGACTCCATCACTGTAGGAGATGCTCTAACAAATTCAATGATCCTTGGCCAGAGAGGACCAACCCCATTGTGTTATGAGGTGTAAGAGAGGGCTCCAAGGTGCCTCCCTCTAGCTTCTGATAGTGTTTATTTTATTTAAACACAAGTGTTTATTTAAACACAGACACACATTGGACAGGGTAGAGATGAGTATCTTTAAGATTCACATGGCAGTCTTTCTAGATCGTTCTCCATGTCCACCTCCTTGCCATTCAACAGAGCATCAGAACATGGGATCTGCTGCTGACACATTGGAGCAGTTCTAGAAAGATCCCTGTTATGTGACTATTAGGTTTTGAAATGTTTAATTTCAAGCTTCTTCCACATTTGGATGGAACATACATAGGTTCATAGGACGAACATACAATGTGTGCTTTTGGCTATGTTAGTGATGGGCAGGGAAAGAAAAGTTTTGCAGATTTTCTTTCTTTCTTTCTTTCTTTTTTTTTTTTTGTAACATGACTCCAGCCAGTTCTGAGGCTGAAGTGGGTTTATTTTTTTCCAGTCTGCTTTTATACCACTTTAAGTACATGTGAAATAATGAGATCAGTTCTGAGTCAAGGAACAAGCAAGACAATAAACAAAATCCTGCAAACAGGGTCGAGGATTTAGCTCAGTGGTAGAGCGCTTGCCTAGCAAGCGCAAGGCCCTGGGTTCAGTCCCCAGCTCCGGGGGAAAAAAAAAAATCCTGCAAACACCTTTCTAGGGGCTAGTCAGGATGACCAAGACAAAAGGACTGCCCCATATGTCTCTACTGAGCAGGCTCTGAGCTTGCATTAACTCAAATGTAAATGCTCTTAATCTGGGCCTATTTCCTCAGCCCAAGCCCAAAGACAGATTCACACCTTAAGCTTACTTCCTTTGTCCTGGCCAAATTCCCACCAGAAGCAAGTGGCCCCAGAGGCTCTCCACATTTCCCCCTATTTATTTCATAAACAAGACTGAGCTTGTCTTAGGTCATCGTTCTGACAATAATGCCTTCCTTACCCGTTGGGGAATATGCATCATCAAAAGCAATGCTCTTCTTCCTTGGGTGATAAGGCTCTGTGCAGAATCTTACCTGTCCTTGGCTTGCCAGCCTGTTAATTAATAACTCTGTCTGGGGGTCCAGTTTTACTTTCAAACCATGTATTTTGGCAGACAGCATGTTGCTGTTGTTAAAGGCAAGTTTTGTCACAATGGGTGGGAATAAAAGTATTCCCAGGGCAAAAGGGCTAGCGTGATCAAGCTATATATAAACCATTCTCAAAGCTTGACCAAGATGGACATATTGACCTCAGGCCACAAATAATTTTATCAGCAATATCTGCAGCATCAAAGTTCAGTGGGGCAGCATTCTTTAAATTCATAATCTTGGCATGCAAAGTTAAAACATCCAGAGAGGTGTTAGAACTATGCCAAATAGCCCTCAAGTGCCGTTGAACTTTTTCCCAATTATAGTGACTATCGCATAAATTTTAGAAGTAACACAAATCCATTGATGTTTACGTATGACACTCCAGATGGCTTCTTACTTTTTTTTTTTTTTTTTTTTTTTTGGTTTTTTTTTTTTTTTTTCAGTTGGGGTCCGAACCCCGGGCCTTGCGCTTCCTAGGCAAGCACTCTACCACTGAGCTAAATACCCAACCCCGGCTTCTTACTCTTAAACTCTGAACCTTCTTTCCAGTCTTTTGAATGGTATTATAAAGAGCATCAGTGGTGTGTTAGATCAGTGTTGTTCCACACACCTATCTAAATCCTCGAACACTCAGACAGAGCATTAGTAACATCATTTTGTTAGATGATTAATGAAAGTAGCTGTCTTAACTTCTGGTGTTAAAGTGAGAGTAGAAGCAGTAGTGCTCGCTATTAATGCGATTAGAGCTGCTATACCAGTGCTATTAATGCGATTAGAGCTGCTATACCAGTGACAATCAAGCCCACTACCCTCTTCCTTCTGCGTGAAGCCTGACTCGCCTCTTCCAGTATCTGCAAGCTTTGTTCAGAACACCAGGGTCCTGTAATACTCACAGGCAACAGAACAAAGGCTGGTTGATCAACCGCCATAACATGTCAGATTTCAATATGTTAACAAGATCCACTGCAAAGGCTAACTTCGCCCAGAGGACACAGAAGTCAATTTAAATGACCAATTTAAAAATTAGAGTCCAGAACCACACACTCCAAATTTGTTGCAGACTGTCCCAATTTTTTGTAACCAATATTGATTTTTTAAATGTTTTCCAGACAAGTCCATGATTGAGTCAGAATATCTGGTCACATTAAAGGAAAGAGAAGAGTCATTATAACTTCTCTATTTGATTAAAGTTTGAAGGCAGTTTCCATAGTCTCCATGTTCTCTGTTCCACCAGGTCTAAAAGCATGAAGGAAAGCATCTTGTCCAATCTGGGATATAGGGAAAGAAAGGTGGGTCAGGAACATATGCCCAATACAGCTTCCCTGTCACCATTGTCAGGGCACTCAGCAAAGTCACAGTCAATAACATTCTTTGTCCCAGCATGAGCATCTCACCAGCCACTCTGGCAGCCACTACACTCCTCCAACATCCTGTCAAAAACCACAAACATGCCCTCTTCCCCATATTAATACCTGATCAAGACCATGCCATATGCTGGTGAGTGGATCCTTCTATTTCACCTGGGCATAAGTTGTAGGGCAGAAACACTCAGCATCCAAACTTTAAAAATTTAAAATTAAAAGAGCATGGTTTAAATACTTTTGTGGTATATGGAGATGTAATTCCCCTTGTTTTTATTTTATGAAGATATTGTTTTAAAGTCCCATGGGCCTGTTCCACAACACCTTGCCCTTGAGGTTATAGGGAATCCCAGTAATATGGGTAATATTAAATTGCCCACAGAAAGTCTCAAATACGTGACTGCAATAGTCAGTTCCATTATCTGTTTTAATCTGATTTGAAACACCCAGCACAAAGAAATAGCATAGGCAATGACTAATTACATTTTTAGTAGCTTCTCCTGTTAAAGCAGTTGCAGCAAGAAAGCCTGAGAAGGTGTCAATTGTCACATGTACATATTTTAATTTTCCAAACTCAGAAATGAGTAAGATCCATTTGCCATAATTGATTTGGTATGAGTCCTCAAGGATTAACACCGTTCTGTGGTACAGGAAGAAATTGAGGACATTGAGGACAACTTTTATAATTTGATGTGCACATTCGGTAGAAATACCAAAATGTTTCCTCAAGCGATTACTGTTTTGATGAAGTAAAGAATGAGAGTGGTTAATGGTTCCAGTGTGAGGCCCATAACCTGCCCAGTGTACAATCTGCTGTGGCATTGCCCTTACTAAGGGGTCTGAGCAATCCAGTACAAGCTCTTAGATGTCCTGAAAAGTAAGAAACAGTGTGTTCTCTTAAACTGAGTTGTATTTGCATAAGTAATTGTAAAATTTGAAAATTGGCAGTTTCTAAAAAAGGAACAGTTTCAAGCAATTGCAAACCATGACAGTAAACAAACAAAAGCTTGACTTTTTCAACATTTCAAAAACAGTCAGCTACAGCATGGAATTCTTTGGAGAAGATGAATCCACATTTATGGTCCCTTTTGCCAAAGGACCGCTATGGGTACAAACAACCAACAATTGGTCATAGTCTATATAATGTATCTGTTGTTGACTAATAGCTTCCTCTGTTTTCTGCAAAGCTATTCTTCCCTCATCAGTTAATTGTCAAGGGGAATTAGGATTTGCATCCCCCTTAAGAATATCAGAGGTTTAAGTTCTTCTGTGGAAAGCTTACGGTGAGGTATTAAGCCAATTAACATCTCCTAACAGCTTTTGAAAATAATTTAAATTAAAGAAACTATCTTTTCTTATTTGAATTTTCTGTGCCACAATTTGTTTAGGATATAGCTGATGTCCCAAATATTGCAAAGGATATATTGTCTTTGAATCTTTTCTAGAGCAACAATTACCCCAATAATTTAAAGCTCATTGTATAAGAGCAAAGGCTTGTAGTAAAACTTCTTCGGAGGGATCAGCTAATAAAATTCCATCCATATAATGAATAATATACACTGAAAGATTCAAAGTCCTAACTTCTTATATTGAAGCAGTGACAAGTTTTTTACATAATGTAGGACTATTAGCCATTCCTTTGCAAAACTTTCCAATGATATCACTTCATGTGCTCTCCAAAATTACAAGCAAGCTCACTAAATGCAAACTTCCCATAGTCACCAGGATGCAAAGGAACAGAGTAAAAACAATCCTCCGAATCCTTAATAATGCTATATGCATTTCCTGAAATGGCAGTTGGAGTAAGCAAACAGGCTGTAATGCTCTCACAAGTTCTATAGCCTCATCGACCCTTTGCAAACCCTGCAACAATCCCAATAAATGTGAGTTAGAATCCTGGACCTGTGATCAAACTGCAAACTGCAGTCAATGGAATGCTGGTAGTTCAACCACAATCTTGAAGTTTCCCTTGTAACACCAGAGCGCAACCACAGCCTTGGAAAGGAAAACTCAATCTCCAAACAATCTAGTCTCCTCAAAATCAACACCAAGTCCATCACCTTCATGCTACAAGGTTTGACTGCATATTCCTACACATGAATACATGACTGTGAGGCCTCCAATACCTCACCAAAGAGACAGTGCCCTAAATCCTATCTTTTATAATTCTGGTTTCTAGGATAAGAATGACGTTAAATATTACCCAATTTAGAGGTATCTTTAGAGACCTGTTTCCCTGGGTTGGCTCATGCCAGGCGTTGTTATCTAGAATGACTCCCACGGAGTTACCGGTGTTAGGCCAACTTTCTATTACCAATGTTACACGTTTTTAATCATACCCAAAAACTTATAAGCCAATAATCTATAGCCAAGACATGCACAAACATACTTATACTTTTTAAACTAGTAGAAACAAAAATGAAGTGGCTACACACGTCTTATATATTTAGACCAAACACAATTTACTTACTTTTTCTAGCTGTAATTTCAAGAGAGGAGCGGCTTGTCACCTGTTGAAGCCAACAAACGCAGTCACAGAGATTTTTCTAGGAAAACCAGCCATCAGCTTCCTTACCTTAGAAGCGTAGAAGCTGCTGTCCTCTTTAAGAGCAGCTTGTGCGGACAATCAGCCCCTGGCAGGGCTTCTCCAGTTATGCTAGACTCCTAGACACAGGTACAGGGCTCCCAAGGCCAATTGAGATTGCCTCTTTTTCTTTTTTTCTTTTCTTTTCTTTTTTTTTTTTTTGAAACGAGTTAAAACTAAATCAAGGGGTGAACGACCAGCAGATAGTTTTAACCATTTTTTTAAAAACATGAAACAAAGAGCAGCAAACAAACAACAAAACGAAAACACAGACAAGGACAGATTGGTGCTCCGAGAACAGACAACAGACATAGAGGGAAGAGAATTAGATGTCCCACCAAAGGGACCCAAACCCAGAGTGTAAGCATTCCTCCAGTAGGAGCCAGAGGAAGCAAGATGTCTTCCAACCTCCCCCTGAGCCTAGGAGTGCTCGGAAACAGCTCACATGTATTTCCTTCTCTTTGGCCAAAGCATCCCCTGATAGGAGGGGAGAATTGCCTTTCTCAAACCCATTTTCTCTCTCAAGTGTGGGGACTAAACAATCTCTAATCGGGGTTCAAAGACTTAAAGCATCTATGAGAATTATCTTCGCTCCTCTAGACTTTTAGAATATCTCTAAACACATACACGAAAAGCGTTTTACCAGTACCTTGTCCCTTTTTACAAGGTTGATTCACCGCTGGCCCAACTCTTCTTTACTCTCCTTTGCACGGGCTTTTATACCCCCACCCCCGGTGTCTTCACTGTATCCCGCTTATTGGAGCTCCAACATAGGGGCACCATTTGACCAAGTCAGCTCAGTCAGTCAACAGGTTCTCCGGGGCAGGAGTGAGGATTAAAGAGAAAAAAAAAAAAAACACAATTAGATAACATTATAACACGACTCCAGCCTGTTCTGAGCTTAAGCCGTGGCTTTCCTTAAAGCTTTCCCTCCCGCGTTCTTCTACATCATGCAAAGCACGAACTGTGATTGTTCTCTGAGGTCTTGCACCGCTTCTCCTTGGTAATGTCGCCTGACGAGCAAGCAATGAATCCTGGTCTCTAATGTGCATGCAGAGATCACAATCTCCTAATAAATTCAGCGTGCTTTCTTAGAATCGACGTTGTATTGAGTTTTGTAAAGTATCTAAACTGATTTGCAGTGTAAGGAGGGTGTGTCTGGGTTCTACGCTGTCACTACACAATTCTATGAGCACCGAGTGGAGTTTAACTCGACTAAGTCGTTGTGGCTGCTCAGTATCACTTCCTGACCATCTAACTCCCAGTAGGCACGGTATACAGGAAAACCACCTTTTCAATTTGTTATTTCATGAAGTTTGCACTAGCAAACATTAAATTGAAAAGTGTTATTTCTCTGGAGTGTGCCCAGCAATTAATTTTGTATCAGCAAATCAAGAGAGCAGCTTTCAGAGGCACACATTCGCAGTTAACAGAGTCTGCTTTTGCAAACTGTCGTCAAGTGTGAGGCGTATTTCTTCCATCTAGTCATCTTCATCTACTATAAATTCGTTCGTTACCAGAAAATTAAAGTAAATTATGGATAAAGTGATACTGGGAAATTATATTAAGAATAAAAATGCACTGGAGAGAGAGTTCGGAGGTTACGAGCACTGACCTTCCCAGAGGTCCTGAGTTCAAGTTCCAGAAACTATCTGTAATGTGGTCTTGGCGCCCCCTTCTGGCGTGCAGGCAGAACACTGTATATAATAAAAAAAATCTAAAAAAAAAAAAAAAGAATAAAAATGCAAAAATAAAAAAATGGGGGAGCATTCTCATCTCCGCTCCCTAAGGTAGGTGAAATTTGTTTGAGATGGCACCAGGCTCTATGGCTATTTGAAGAAGATGGTTTGTTACCCAGATGCTTTCATTAGCACCTAAAGGACAGTCATGTAAAATACATGTATTTGAGCAAGTTTGCACATCCTGTCCTCCAGCTAGAGTCCTGATCACATTGGGAATAAGCTACATCCGGAAACAATTTTTCTTTTAAAATTAAAGACCATTGAAAGCTTTTTGAAATTTAATTTTTATTTTAAATCATTTATTTTTAAAATTATTTACATATAATATATAACTATTAAATTATTTATAAAAACTATTACAAATTTTTTCTAATAAAATAAGCATCACATAAGAACATTTGTTTAAAGAAAATTTACTGTACACAGCATAGCACCTTTCTCAAAATTAGTCTTTTCATCATCTCATTATGTGGAATCAGTTCAGTAGATGCCGCCAGGGGGCGCCCTCAACACTGTCTTCCACTTGTGTCCTACTTACGGTGCCCTGGACACAAGGTGAGACTTCTCTAGAGATTCTTCTGCTAATGCTGCACCCTATTAGTCAAGCTCAACAGGAAAAAACCAAACTTCAACAAAGAGGCAATGAGACAGTGGGGATGAGTCATTCAGTGCTGTGGAAGAAAACTAGAAATAGAGATCCTGGTGGAAACAAGAGACTGCGATTCTCACACCTACTACCCCGACAGTCTCTTCCCCACATCCACAGTCTGTGAACTCTCCTGTACCCATGTGCAGAGTGACGCCATGACAGGTCTGATACACCAGCTGCTGGTCTATGTCTTACGTGTGAGGAAGAGTTTTCTTTAAAATAACATCCTGTTCTCCACTGGCAGCCACCAGGACCCTTCCTCCTTCCTGCCTGTGCCTGTGTGATATCAGAAGAATCAAATGCATAAGACTTTTCTCAGAAGCTGTGATTAAAGGATGTGATTGGAAGAATAACAGCATTATGAGAGCAAAAACCAATGCCCACGAGGTCCTGGGGAAATACCCGTTGCCCCCAATTTCTTATTAAAAAAAAAAAAAGATTTATTTATTTTTCATGCATATGTGTGCACTGTAGCTGTCTTCAGACACACCAGGAGAGGGCATCAGATCCCATTACAGATGGTTGTGAGCCACCGTGTGGTTGCTGGGAATTGAACTCAGGACCTCTGGAAGAGCAGTCAGTGCTCTTAACCACTGAGCCATCTCTCCAGCCCCCAATTTCATATTTCTAGCTCTACTCCTTCTAGTAGCTGTCCTGCTAAATTGGAAGACACTATTTCTCTGTAACTATATTTCTGTTACTGTTTTCTTCCATCAGCTATTTTTTCTTTAAATTAAGAGCATTCTATCTTCAATTTTCAAATTAAACCATATATTCTGAATTCAAAAAGAAAAATAAATTTACGGCAGTGGCATGCCCCCGCCAGCGGGGACCCAGTTATTCGTGGGGGTCGAGGGGGACCCATACCTGTGGGAGAATGGGCGAGAAAGAGGAGCGAGACCAAGCAGTGTCCTTGTCAAGGTCCGTTTATTGAGAGGAATGTACAGCATTTAAAGCCCTGAAGCAGGAACTAAAGCTTAGGGTGGGGGGTGGGGGAGAACTGGGAAGTGCCCAATCACGTAAGGTGAATCTCTAAACTGTAAGACAGTCTTCTTAGATAATGAGGCAACAGTCTTCCCGGAACCTGTTCAAGCCCTTCTCAGGAATCTGCTCAGGGCAGGGCTCTAGCTTTGCCTAGTCCCGCAGTCCGGTCCCCAACAGTAGCATGAGACAAATGCCTTTTTCTTACGAAGAACACCTTCTCGAACAAGGAACTAATAGAACAGTCAAATTATGTGTTCCCCAGAATTACGTTTATGAGTCTGAAGCATTAAAGAAAAGCAATTTTGCATTCCAAAAACATATTCTGTATTTTACAAGCACTTGTTACTGGTACTTGTAAAGTACAGCAGAGTCAGCCTGTTACAACAAGTATGTCAGGTCAAACACAAGCCAAATTTCTTTTCTTACGTTCAAATCCCCAATCTTTATTTAGCTTTCATGTTCTTCCCTTTTCTGTAGACTTTGACACTCTTTACAATTAACTTCAACCATTAATTTGTAAGAGCTACCCCCACTTGAAAGCAGCCCCCTTCCCTCCCATCTTCTTTCTTCCCTCTCTTATATCCTTCTTCTCTTTCCTTCTCTTTCTTTTTTATTTTTGAGACAAGGTCTTTGTATGTAGCTCAGACTGGTCTCAAACTCTCCACTCTTCTGCCTCAGCCTCCCAAGCTATAGATATTTGCAATACCACATGCATGTGTGACCTTTTCATTCAAACAGATTCTCTTTTCTGTAGTAGTGATGGCTTTTCCTTTATATAATAGGCTAAACTTTTAACTTTCTTTCCCTCTCCAATTATTTTTAAATTTTTTTTCCTCCTTTTTCTTTTTTTTTTGGAGCTTGGGACTGAACCCAGGACCTTGCGCTTGCTAGGCAAGCGCTCTACCACTGAGCTAAATCCCCAACCCCTATTTTTACATTTTTAAATTAATAAATTACCTTATTTTTACAATTTCCTTCTATTCCCAGGACCTCTCCTAGGAAAGACAGAACAAATCATGGTGCTCCCCAGACTCATAATGACTTACAGATGGAAATCCCAGTGTTTGCTGAGGTGTTCAATCGCCCTTTGAGCCATCTGGAAGGGGCTTTCCTGCTTTCTGTCCGTGTTTTCCACCCACATGGGGCTGCCTCCTCTGTCTGCTCAGTGCTCACAAGGAGCCTACAGGCTCTGATATTCTTCCCTGGCTCATTCCTTCTTTCTTCTCCATCTGCACTCTCTCCTCTAAGCCCAGGACGTCTTGTGAAGTCTCCCATCCTCTCTTGCATTCATTATTTGCCCATCCATTGCACTCTCCTTTCTTTCTTTTTTTTTGGTTCTTTTTTTCCGGAGCTGGGGACCGAACCCAGGGCCTTGCGCTTCCTAGGCGAGCGCTCTACCCCTGAGCTAAATCCCCAACCCCGCTTTTTTTTTTTTTTTTTTTTTTAAAGATTTATTTATTTATTTTATGTACAGCATTCTGCCTGCATATGTGACTGCAGGCCAGAAGAGGGCACCAGATCTCATTACAGATGGTTGTGAGCCACCATGTGGTTGCTGGGAATTGAGTTCTTGTCTGGAAGAGCAGTCAGTCCTTATAACCGCTGAGCCAGCTCAGTGGTAGAGCGCTTGCCTAGCAAGCGCAAGACCCTGGGTTCGGTTCCCAGCTCCGGAAAGAAAAAAAAAAATTGGATTGCACTCTCCTTTCTAACTCTCTCAATTAACACTCCTTTGCAGTCCTGTTGTGGGTTGACCTGATGCTTTTCACATTCTGATGTTAATTCTGCTTTCTCAGGAGGGCTCCCCAAGGTGAGCAGTCCATCAAGTACTCCAGTGATCTCACTCGAACCTTCTCCCCATTTTAACTGGTCAATAAAGGCTAGAGTCTGTGATTGGGCAGTGGAGGGGAAAGGTTCAATAGTGGGGGCAGGTGCGGAAGGAGAAGAGGACAAGAAGGGAAGGAGAGAGGACACAGGAGGAAGAAGCACCATGGACCAGAACTGTGTGACCAGGAGGAACCGCAAATAGGAAGGGGTCTTACAGCTGGGGAATAAGTTAGTATAGTGTTGTATCTGCCCATTCTAGGTATATAGTTTATAATTATAATAACTGGATTATGTGGTTTTTAAGTGGTTGGGAATTCTAGCAACACTGTCCATCTTAAATTCCAGATGTTCTTTCTTCTACCTTCCTCAAAGGATTATTATTTCTTCCTAAAGGGCAGTGCCCCCTGCTTCCATTCCCCCTTGTTACTTTGTAACTCATAGATGTTTAAAACAGTTTTGCTAGAGCTAGAAAGTCACCAAGTGTTCTGATTGAGAGAACTAGGCCTCAACTAAGGTCACAGAGTCTTGTAGGAATGAGAAGTTGAACCTACCAAAATAGGCTGCCTTAATAAATCTGCCTGGTTTTATTTTTTTCCTAAACAGAAGAGGTCACATATATATTATTGAAATAGCCTATTAGTGTAAAATCTTACAAATATGGGAAAATCCATTTTTTCCAAATAAAACATGTCCATCTATTCAAATAGAAATCATCTTGTCAGTTTAATATGATAAAAACTTAATACCATATATATGGATCTTTCATTTAAATCCACTGAGAATGGACTCAAGCTAGTAATGGATCATAGTAGTAGAAATTTTGTCTGTACCTATTACTTGATGTGCAATACCTCATTTACAATATATAAATGACATCAGACTAGAGCAACAACGGATAGAGGTGAAGAGATTACGATGACAATAGATCGAGGTTGTGTAATTCCCAAAATTAACCTGTATGCCTCACCTGCCCAGGAACCAGGTAACTTCCTGGAATGCTGGAAATTGTAGTTCTTGAAAAATAACAAAGTCCCATGGGAAAATACCTGTCCTATAGGTTTGTCCTTATAGACCCCTGAAACACATGGCTCGAGGCCATTCTCAGCTGGGAAATTCCAGGAAATGGTCCTCAGCAAAGTCTATCCCTTGGTCAATATTTAATATTTAAAGATTTCTTTAAATTTGACTCAAAAGCTTGTTTTTCTGGCCAATCTCAGGATTAACAGTTGATGTAGAATAGTTCTCCTACCATCATTACAATTGTTCACTTGATTACCAAAGACACCTAAGGTCATAGGTAAGTAGTTCTGTTATCAGGTGAAATGATACTATGGGAGAATAACCCCAATTAAAGGACTGTAAAGGATAACTCACATCAAAATCCCTAGGAGTCCCGAGAAAGGCTGAGGCCCAGCAGCAGCTCCCTGATCTCTCTGATTTTATTAGGGACCAGGAGTCTGTCTTCTGGCCGTGCTTGGCTCTGGATGGGTTTTGTCCAGATCTATGTATCAAGAGGACAGCATCCAATCTTGACAAGGGTGGCTTTAGACAAGCTGTTTTCTGTTGTGGACTTTTTAATGCACCTAAGTGAAGGAAACCATCCCTAAAGGCTCTACTGCAGATATCCACCCCTTCCAGGCTCAACTGGCCAAGCTTAGTCCAGCTTTTGGTAAGGGATTGTCAAGTGAGAACCAATCGTCGCTTACCTGAGTCTCAGAGCACACCTCAGTTTTTAACAACAGAAGAGTGGCCATCTAGACAATAAACGTAGCTACATCAGGGTCATGACTTTTAGGCTGCCCCAAGAGCTGTGTTACAAAATAACAGGTAAGGCAAATGGCCCTGAAGACCGCCCCCTGGTGCACTGTTTATTTTGAATAAAAATAACAATGCCCTTTCTTGCTTGTGAATTACTGTGTCAGGCACTTAACCAACCTCTCTGCATATAGTAGACCGCAGCTTTAGTAATTCTTTTTAATAGATTGCGACTTCTTGGAATCCATTTCTGTTTCAAAAAACAAAAGATAAAAATAGATCATAACTGACAGGAACCCTGGTCATATCCTCAATAATTGTGACAGAAGCATTTTATAGTAAGTGGACTTTTAATGTGGAAGACTGTATGAGCTCTGCGGCTTAGCAGGGGTGAGATGACTTAATGGAGGGTGCTATGCACTCACATTTGAATCAACCCAAAGTCTGTCCCACAAACATGTCCAAACTATGCCTGGGTTGCTTGCGTTCAAGTTGGAACCTCCCATTTTTCTGCTTGGGTTAGACTTGAATGATAAGAAACCTCATGAAGTTTGGAAAGGCAGGCTTGTCAGAGGCCATTGTCCTGGATGTTGTGGCTCAGCCAAGTTGTTCCACATGGCTGGCTACATGTGCACAGAAGCTATAAAGCTTTCCTAGGAGCTCTTATTTGGTGGACGTGGCAGAAATCTAGTACTCCCTACTGTTAGGCCACTGGGCCTTTCAGGCAGCTGCACTGTGCTCTCTGCTCCTGGCAAATGTGCTCCCTGCTCATGTAAACGTCACAGAGCTTCTGATTTTATCTCAGACGCTTTAGACTCAGAATGTGCAGAATGACTACTGTTTTCCTCATCAAATCCAGACAGGTCATACGCATCTGCTTCTAAACCCAAATTCATCCTACATCACATACACGCACTCTCACACACTCATACACACTCACACAAACACACACAAACTCATATATATATATACATATATATATATATATACATATATATATATATATATATATTCTCGCACACAACTCATGCACACTCACACATGTATACACCTTCTTGATTCTGTGAGACTGGTGTCCAGCCAGCTCTAGGATCTGTCTGTCTCCCTCATACTCCCCGATACTGAGGTTACAGACACATTGGCACCATGCCTAATTTGCAGGTGGGTTCTGGGCATTTGAACTCAGGTCCTCATGCTTGCACAAAAATCATTTCACCACTGAGCCATCTCTTCTGTTCCTCTAATTTGTTGACCTTAGACAAAAGCTTGGCAGCTTAAAACAAAGGTTTTGCATAATGCACTCTTCCGCCAGCAGGCTGTCAAGATTTTTCCAGCCTTTTGATTCTTTAATTGGTAGAGAAAATGAAGCTGAACAAGTCTCCTAAATGGTAATATGATGATGATGATGATGATGATAATAATAATAATATAATGATAATAATAATATAATGATAATAATGATAATGATAATAATAATAATAATAATAATAATGGTGCTGCTTACTGCCTTGTTCAATGTGGCCTGCTTAGCCTGCTTTTCTATAGCACAAGAGACCCCAGCACAGCGATAGCCCCATCCGCAATGGTCAGGGCCCTCCCACATCAATGGCTGATGAAGAAAATGCCTTACAGGCTTGCCTGCAGCCCAGTCTTATGGAACATGTTTAAATGTGGTTCTCTTCTCTGAGATGACTCCAGTTTGTGTCAGATTGACATAAAACTAGTCAGAACATGAATGTTGACCAAAAAAATTCTGAAGAATAAACTGATAATGAAAATCTGATTTCCTAACTTCCAATCTTAAGTACCAAATTTTTCATTTATAGTACAGGATTCTTGGACCTTAGCTTGCAAATCTTTCAAGAAGGGATTTATAATATCTTTTAGTAGTTTAGGGTTACACTGAGCCACATAAAATTAATCTTTTTGAGAGTTAAAGGCAGCTTAATATGCATAATATATGGTTTATCCTATCACCAAAGTACAGTGACACAGTCTACATTTAACAGGTATTGTACATACAAGACTCTGTGTAAAACTAAAATGATGTTGGCATAGTACAAAGAGAGAATCAAGCATGAGGAATCCATGGTGATGAGAGTGACTGACAGGCTGATTGGGTCTCCTGTTTGAGAGTTGAATTGAGAGTTGAATTGCTCCCTCACAGATCTTCAGTACGGAGGTGAGACTAGTGTCAGTCTGTCCCTTCTTTGGCCTCCCCAAATAGAGAGAGAGATTGGTTATTAATTTATCAAAAGTGTGTTTTCAGTTTATATTCTTGTAGACTATAGGTGATATGAAAATTTAAAAATAATACATACATATATACATACATGCATGAATACATACATCATACATACATACATACATACATCATACATACGTACATAGATAGGAAAAGCCACACTTAAAAAGACATTAGGAACTAATCTGGAGTGCCTCGTTACCACCCCATAGGCCCAGAAAACACACAGTAGGCTCCTTGGGTTAGATGAAGATGTTTTAAAATAACACATTCACGATAGGACTACAAAGGAACAAAAGAAAAATTGGGGGAAAAAAAGAGTTCTTTTTTTCCTCTCCTCTCCTCTCTCAGTGCACATTCTCCTTTCTCTATCCCTCCCCTACCTCAACCCCTCTCCCATAGCAACTTCCCTAGCCTTGGTCCTTGGGGCCAGTGAACTTGCCCACCAGAAAGTATCTTCCCAATAAACCTGTCTTTAATATAAAAAAATGTTTGAAGAAGCAATTGCTGATAAATTTTAAAAATTAAGATTGATACCAGTAACATCACTTAAAAATTCATAAAATATTAAAGAGATAAAGAGATCTGGAAATTAACAATATAAAGCCCTATAAATCAGAAATCCAGCCAGCTACATCTGTAACCAAAACAACAAGCCTGTCAAAAACCATACACAGCGTTGTGCCATACTTGAATTTCTGAGAAGAAAAGATTTTGAAGGCAACCAGAGAAATAATAGCAACATTAATGCAGAAAGTGAAAATACGAATTATAGTCACTGTCTTATCAGAACTTATAGTGGCTTGAAGGTATCTTTAACATGACCTACAGGAAGAAAGAAACTACTAGTCCATAATTCTACATACAAAATAAAGAAAATAAAGACTTGGGCAGGCAAACAAACGTTGAGTACACATCACCTGTGTACTCAATTCTATCAGTGGATCAACTTCATGATAAAATGTTTTTCAGGCAGGAAAGATTATGACACCAGAGAGAAACCTGGATCTATATTGTGCAAAAACCATACTAAGAATCAAATAAATGAAAGTTTAAATAATTTTTATTTTAACATTCTCTAAAAGAACGTTGGCAGTGGTAAAAATAGTATCAATAGTCTATATGTTTATAGAACATACAGAGGTAAAATATGTGCTAACGCTCATAACAGCAGCACAAAGTTAGGAAGGAAAGTTGAGAATTTATTATGCTAAGGTTTTCATAGTACATGTAATTTGAATGTAGACTCTGATTCATTAAAAGTGAACACCAGAATAACTACAAGTATTAAACATAACTGTGGTGCTCTTTCATATGAACACAACATGCCCTCCAGGTCAAGGAAGACATAGAATTTTAGAATCATGTGGTCCTTTACTGCACGGACAAGCACTGGAGTCTCCTGGGAAGTCAGAGTAGAGCTGCCTCAGGACGTAGGTCTGGCCTCCTTGTTGGAGGACGTGTGGCACTGTAGAGGTGGACTTTGATGTCTTTTGCTTAAGCTCCGCCCAGGGCGGAAGATGGTCCCTTCCTGGATGCCTCGAGATCAAGAGCTCTCAGCTCCTTCTCCAGAACCGTGTCTGTCTGCAGGCTGCAGGCTTCCTGCTAAGATGACGATGGACTGAACATTATCTGAAACTGCAAGGCTGCTCCAATGAAATGTTCACCTTTATAAGAATTGCCTTGGTCATGGATCTCTTCACAGCAATGAAGCCCTAACTAAGACAGTGGTTCTTGGTGGCTTGAAGTCTAACGTAGGGAAGAAATTCATTAAATGTTAGCAAATGCTTTTCAAAGAGAATAACAAGGAATGAGTAATAATTCAACATTGGGATGAGGTGAATAATAAAAACGTCCAATTTATAACTAGAAACGCCACAGATTTTAATATTAAATGCATAAAATACATTAATCATGAATTTTTTAAACCACCAATTAAAAGACAGTGAGTATTCAACTGGTTAAAAAAGCAATATTAAACTTTGTACTGTCTACAAGAATGTTTATGGTGCAAACCTTAACCAATAGAATTCTGAAGTCACTATACTAATGTTGGGCCAAGTAGAACTCAGAAGGTAAAATTATGAAGAAGGATGTTGCTTGGGAGGAAAAGGCTAATTACTAAGAATATCTAGCAATCCAAAAAGTATGTGCATGGAGTGGGAGAGTTTCTAAGGAGGTGGAATAAAGCCTCAAAAAGAGCCCAGGTGGTAGTGGCTCACGCCTTTAATCCCAGCATTTGAGAGGCAGAGGCAAGAGGATCTCAGTGAATTCCAAGCAAGCCTGGTCTACAGAGAGAGTTCCAGGACAGCCAGGACTACACAGAGAAACCCTGTCTCAACAGACAAACAAACAAACAAAAAAGCTTTTAAAAAACCAAAAAAAAAAAAAAAAACACCCCCCCCCAAAAAAAAAAACAAAACAAAAACCAGAAGAAAATGTGCAAACCCACAAATGTAAATTCAGGACTCCATTTTTGGCTGTGCATGGTGGTTTTCATGGCTGCAATCCCAGCATTCGGGAGTCAGAAGCAAGATGATTAGAAGTTTGACCCGAGGCTACCCTCGTCCCCTACTGTACAGACCCAGGCTTATGTGCAGCTGAGCCTTTGGGTTCCAGGTAAGACTAGAAAATGGGGGCTGGAGAGATGGCTCAGTGGTTAAGAGCACTGACTGCTCTTGCAGAGGTCCTGAGTTCAATTCCCAGCAACCACATGGTGGCTCACAACCATCTGTAATGGGATCTGATACCCTCTTCTGGTGCTCCTGAAGACAGCTACAGTGTACTTATAATAAATAAATCAATCTTAAAAAAAAAAAAGACTAGAAAATGGACACTTTTGGATTTAAAACTTAATTGCCAGATACTGCCAGGTGTCTGCTGAGACGTTTATCCAGTTGGGTTTGTGTCAGACCTTGCACGGACAGCTACGCCCAGGCTGGAATGGTTTAAACAACACATGTCTGGTTGCCATCTTGACTATGGGATAAAGAAGGAGGAGTCATAGTTTCACCACTGACTTAAGGGCAGCCACATGGCTGGCAGCCATCTCTGTTATGAGTCGGAACAAAACAAAAGCAATGGACCTCGCTTGGTGTCCCTGACAGCCAAACCTTGTCACGTAATAGTAACCCACTTGGTATTAACTGTGAAGGCATTACATTGTTTTCACTTGTTAGGACTTAGTTTTTGTCTTCCAAAACTTATGGTTATGCTCTATGTCTTTACTCTTTAAAAGGTACTTTAACTAAAAACAGACAAAGGATGTTTAACTCAGGTACGCTTGGTCGCTTGGTCATTACTAGTCCCAAACCTGTCAGAGAACCTGCTTAAACTCGCCATGACAGAGACTCCCAAATCCTAGCAGTGACCCCTTCAAGGTCTCTAAGAAGATGTGGGCATCATGACAAAGGACTCCACGTGGACTGGGCTACACTGACGACTGGGCATAACTGCCCCAATGCCTTACCCACTGACAGGACCCTGCCCAAACTGTGGACAAAGGGGACACAGGACAGGCCTTGTATTCCATAAGACAAAGTCAGGTCAGTCTCCCGAGTTTCTCCCATGGGAAGGCCTCTCAAGTTTGCCAGGCCTGGCAGCCAAGACTGACCTTGCCGTGGGACCTAAGTCCCCAGTGAAGCCATCAACACCACAGGAACCTACTTGGGTGTCCATCTGGGTAACTGGTAAGTCTCTGCCACTTTAATTGATACGTAGGCCTTTGAATTATATTTTACTCGGATAAAATCTATTCTTCTCAGGTCTCTGAAGGGTATGAAGACTGGACGAGCTTCTCTATCTAAAGAAACTCACTTTACAGTAACTGATCCCAGTGATCAACCACCCGTGTCTCACGTTGAATTACCGGATAGGAGAAAAGTGTAAAGTTTAAGGTCTGAGGATACAGAAGCTCCGAGAAAGTGTTTGGGGTCTAAGACGGTGTTTTAAGGTTGGTAAATGCAGGTTATGAGTGTAGAGGATGGAATAAAAAAGTGTGGAAAAGACTGAAAAAAAATCCTTCGTTTTTTCCCTGCACTGTGGTCCTGGTGTAGTGAGGCTCCCACTGTCAGTGTCTTTATCAAAATCCTTTTTCTGTAGCTTTTGACTTAATCCGGTCCCCAAAATCGGGAATCCTTGTGTTCACACATTGAAGGTCCTTATCCCCAGTTGGTTTCTGATCGATCAATAAAGAGCCAAGGGCCAATGGCTGGGCAGGTGGAGTGAAGTGGGACTTGGAGGTTTGCACAGGTGAGGAACTGGGAGAGGAAGGAGGCACAGATCCGCCTGACAGGGAAGAGGGTCAGATCTGAAGGCTCGCAGTCACGTGAGAACCAGGGTAAGTGGACGCGGGAACTGCCCCTGGGGTAGCAGAGAGGAAATTAGACTTGGAAACATTTAGTTGTAGGGTTGTGGGTCACGTGTCCACTCCACCACAGGGCACGGCTGCTCAGGACGCGGGAAACTTGACTAAGCTCACCCCCAAGGCTGTCGCCGGCAGGTTTTGGGCCATAGGGAAGCCCTAGGACACAGCTCCAGGGGTGGGAAATCTCAGTCTGAGGTGCAGAACAGGCGGAGCTGGCTCAGGGGTCCCGGGCATGCAAGGAGGCCAGCCATCTGGGGTCTCAGGCCCTTCGACACCCAGGCGCCACTGGAAGCCGCGGAGGAGCTGGGGGGCCGCAGGTTGGTTCTAACCTCAGGGTGGGGAAAGCGGGGAGGCTTCGACTTGACCGTAGCTGCAGGCTTGGGCTTGGTGGTCACTGCTGGGAGCACAGAGAGGCCTGTACCGGAGATCCGAGGCGGCTCTGTGGGCGGAGGTCTCCGTGGCTCCCCACAGCGGATCCCGATAGAAAGACAGTCCATGTTCTGAGGCATTTATTGTCATGGCTGAAAGTGCATGTGTAAAACCATACCCACTTCTCAAAGTGGGCCTGAGATTAAATACCTTTTGCAGGGAGGAGTTTCTGGGAAGGAAGGCTCATTGGCTAAACCCTCTAGGCCTTTAGGTACCTCATAAAATGGAGCTCTGTCTTGAGCCTTAATGACCACAGGTCACGTCCTCTACATGTGGAGGGGCTTGGGGCATTGCTCTTACGTGAATGTGGCCACAAATCTATGGAGGATTGTGGCTAGTGATGGGGCCTAGTGCCCAGGAGCAGGCAAACCTCCTACCGTCCCTTCAGGGTCATCCAGGCTTCCAGCCTTAGCTCAACCAGGGACCGAGCACCTTTCTCTGTCCCACAGTTAACTCAGGGGTACCAGGGGGGAGCGTTTACAGCAGCGGGGAGGATTAGAACGCTCAGCATTAAGGAGCCAAGGCATATTAAAATTAAGTGTGTATGTGTGTGCGTGCGTGCGTGCGTGTGTGCGTGTGTGTGTGTGTGTGTGTGTGTGCGCGCGCGCGCGCGTTCGTGCGTCTTTCATTCATGAATCCCTGGCTGTCGCTCCTTCTGCAGTATGGATTTCAGTACAGATTACACACAGGAAATACTAACGACCTGCCTCTTCACTGTACCTTTCTGCCCCTCCTGCCCAGTGGAAAAGTCTTCAGACCTCAGCAGCGCCTTCCCTCACCCCTTCCCTCCTGTGGGTGCTGCAGATGGAAGGAGCAGGGGTGGGGAAGCACAATGCATAGCGACTGTCTCCCAGTCTCCTTGCCCATTGACGTCGTGGTTCTGTTTTGTCCTGGAGCAGACTGGGCGGCCTGGGCAGAGGTGCAACTTTTGGGGTTCCCCCTTTCAGTCTTGGGGAGGGGTCCTATTTAGGGAAGGGAGGACTTCCCATTTGGGGATGCTCACATGTATCCTTCGTCCAGTTTAATCAAATCGAGGTTATCATTTTAAGGATAATGTCCAGTAAAGGGAGGGTATGGGAATCTTTCTAGCGTGTCCTGGTGAAATTGCCCAGCCAAGATGATCATGAAAATCAGTTTATGGCCCGCTTTAAGTTACTGCGTTAAATGGCTTCTTGTCCTTGGCCTGCGGTTGCTTCCTTGCTCCCTTCCTGTCATCTGCTCACCTTGCTGTGAATCCCCTCTTAGTTAAAACACTCTCCAGGGCAGCCCCTCTTCTAAGTCAGGGCAGGAACTTAATTTGTTAAGGTTAATTAGGAGGATTACAAATGGAGGAGAGCAGCAACCTCCTGCTGGACACCGTCCTGCTTTGCTCTGTTTCTAAGGACATTTCATAGATTTTCATACACTGCGCATGGGGTACTGCATGCAAATTGTCAAAAACCTAAAACTTTGATAGCCCAACCTCTCCTAGTAGCAAAGCATCGATTACAAATCACCCAATGTAAATTATTGGGGCCTTATGGACATCGGCATGGAATGCACCCCAAAGAAACGGCCATGTAACTGTACTGTAGCTCTACCACCCCTGAATCTATTGTACACCTGAAGGCTATGTCGGGGCACCACAGAGATGCTTGCACATCTGTGTTTATTGTACAATGTTCACAATAGTTAGGAAGTGGAACCAGTCTAGATGCTCCACAGATGAATAGATAGGGAAACTATGCTTCATGTATGTAATAAAATTTTAGTCAGCCATAGAAAGGGCGAAATTGTGAAAGTTCTTTCAGAAAAATAGGGCCAAATTGAGATCATATTAAATAAAATAAGTCAGACACAGAAATATAAATATTGCGTTTTTCTCTTATATGCATAATCTACATTTCAACAGAAAGACATGGAAGAGAAGGGCCTAGGTGGGGAGGAAGGCTGGAGAGGTAGAAGGCGGGCAATTATTATTACTGTCGGTGATGGCTATTCCTGGATGTCAACCCGACTGTATCTGAATGAACTACAATATAGAACTGCAGGGCTCACCCTGATCCAGACCTTCAGGCTTGAAAACACAGCTTTAATCAGGTCACACCTTCAGCTGGAGACAGACAGGGCCATTGGAAGCAGGATGATTGGCTCTTCTTCACCTGCTTGCACTTTATGACAGCACATCCCCTCCTACTGAAGACACCGAAAACAACAAGATTTCTGGGACCGAGCAAGTAGAAGATCCTCAGAGTTGAAACTCACAGCTGACCAGCATTGCCAGCTAGACTACAGACTGTAAGTCATCATGCCAAATTCCTTAGGATCGGGGACCCAGTGGGGGTTAGGGGTCAGGTTCAGAATCTGGCTTGGGGTCGGGGTTAGGGGTTAAGGGTTAGGGGTTAGGGTGGGGGTTAGGGGTTAGAGAGTTGGGGTTAGGGGATTAGGGTTAGGGGTTGGGAGTTAGGGTCAGGGTTAGGGTCAGGGTCAGTGTCAGGGTCAAGGTTTAGGGTCAGGGTCTAGAGTCAGGGTCAGGGTTAGGGGGTTAGGGTTAGAGGTTAGGGTTTAGAAGTAGGGTTTAGGGTTTAGGGTTAGGGTTGGGGGGTTTAGGGTTAGGGGGTTGGCGTTAGGAGGTTAGGGTTGTGTTGGGTTAGGGTTGGGGTTAGGGGTCAGGGGTCACGGATCGGGGGTCATGGGTCAGGGTCAGGGGCTAGGGTTAGGGTTAGGGTTAGGGTTAGGGTTTGTGTGAGATATGTGAGAATTGGAGGTAAAAATTTCTCCAACTCTCTCAACCTATTGTGCCGGAGAAGTGTGTTCCCTATACAGGTTTACTTTATAAGGGATGGATAGCATTGTCTAAGCTCTCACTTGAAACATTTCCTTTGCCTAATCTGTATTCAACAACTGTTGTTCCAGCATGATGGCCTCCCCATTCTTTTCTGCTTCTCACTTATGATTTCTGCGCTCTCTCTCTCGCTCTCTCTCTCTCTCTCTTTCTGCGTGTGTGTGTGGCGGGGGTAGTTTTTGTATGATTGTGTGTATGTTTGTTTTTGTTTTGTCTGTGGGCAGAGATATGTGTGAGCATGTTTATGGCTATGGTGCATATTTGTACATTGGGAGTTGCTTGTTTTAAGTGTTTGTGGTACGGGTGCTTATATATAGAAGTGTGTGTGTGTGTGTGTGTGTGTGTGTGTGTGAAGTCATCAACTAATGGTTTCTGAACACAGACACAGATATACATATATATATGTTTTATAAGTCTATATGCACATATATAAACATGTGAAAGCATATATATATATATATATATATATATATATATATATATATCAAGAGGAAACAAAATTTTTCCAATTAGATTTTAAACTGTTTTTAATGAGGTCTTGATCACTATTGAAACTATTTATAGTGGGAAAACTATTCATCAATATTGACATTACTTGGAGAAAAACACAGGAATGGGGTACAGGGATGTGAGGAGAGGCTGTGGTGTGAAATTCATGTACCCGAGTGTCGAAACTGCTGACTCAGGGCTCTTCTGCCCTCTTTGCTCTCGGTGTATAGTAACACTGGAGGGTCATGTGACTTGTTGCATCTTCTCAACATCCTGGTTATGTCAATCATTACCTGCTGCCACTTTCTTTCCAGATTGGCCTAAACTTGGCTGAATATACCTTGGCTTTGGAGTTTGGCCTGGAATTTGTTCTTTGAAAGATTAATTTGCTTAGAGTTGAATCTGCAACCAAAGGTGTCCAGGGGTTATGCTGAGGTGTAATCACATCTTTGCCTCAGACAGGACCTTAGGCTCAAAATAGTCCAAAGCACTCATCGTGTGTTGGGTCTGTGGCACTGTTAACTATTGTTATTCAAAATCATTTGAGCTGAGTGAAAATCATCTTTAAGGAGGGTTTAGAAAAGTGATGACCCTCAGACATGGCTGGAGGTGTCAAATGGGTAGCCCTGTGAGAAGCCATGTACAACGCTTCTGAAAGTTCACCCTTTTGACACAGCGATTCCAGAAGAAGAAGTAGGTGTCAGCAGAGAAACTGTGGCACATTAGTGTTGTAGGGGTTCACCTCAGAGCAGCCCTGAAGTAGAGTTATCCAGATGTCCATCAGTCAGAGAGTGAAAAGGTACAGTGCTGTCCAGCCCTTCCAAGGACTGTTGCTGAGTTTGATTATACATCCAAGCATTTGGCTTTGAATTAGTCAGCCGTATCTTACTGGAATTATATCTGACAGGATCCCATTACAAGTTTTACCTTGGATTGTGGTTACAGAGATTTCCTAGCTGTTTGTGCTGGTAGATTGGTTCCCCTGTCAGGTAGGGTATGGTAAAGGGACCTCATATTGAAAAATGAAGCTCATTTTGCATCCAGTGGGAAACAGTGAGCAGAGGACGGAAGAGGCCACCTGCCCCCACCCAGTGCTCTGTTGCCTGAAATCAGCCTCCTGTGCACAGCCTGGTGAACTTGCTAAGCAGGCTTGGCTAACAGGCCTAGATGTCACATTTCTAACTTCTGATTTCCAGGGCAATGCACTTTATTGGCTGAGCTGTCTTTTGGCTATGCTCACTCTGTACTTACCCCATTCCAGGTTTTTTTCTTATGCCACAATAGTAGCCTGGGTGATCTCTCATATTACCATTAACTGGGAAACTAAGCCCATTCTGCCAAGTACTCTGCTTGTATGTGTGAACAAATATATTTGGGTGGGTTCAAAAGTGTGTGTCTGGGTGTCTGTCTGTCTGTCTGACTATGTATCTGTATACATGCATGCCTTCGAGGACAATATAATCTTCTAATGACCAGGATGAGGAGAGAATGGAGGAAAGTCTCCAGGACCCCCTGAAGCAGAAAGAACTGGTCACTGAGCAAAAGGCCTTGGGTGAGAAGATGCAGCATCATTTCGGTGTCACTGAGAGGATTTAAAAGCACAGGATGGGGGAACCCAAGTAGATTACCTGTACTTGTGAACTGTCTTATTGGGTGTGTGACTTTCTACATAGTTCTCAGCATCTGTCAGCTAGGAGCAGCTCAGAATATTATTCTGGTCCATTTTAAAAGAAATTCCATCCACAAAGTGTATGTGATCCATAGGGATTCTGGCTATTGTGTACTGATCCCTCCAGTCTGAGCTCTCTTGTATTATCGGAGTCCATTGCCTTTAAGTCTCCCCACAAATAGTTTTATGAAACCCATAAACAAAGGAGTGATATGGTTTATTTTCTGCATGAGAATCTTTAGAGTTCAATGCCTCCCTTTGGAAAGATTTCCATGCAGCATATTCTTGCTGAATATAATTCACTTCAGTGTGAATGTACTTCTTGAGATATTGTTTCTCTGGGTCTTTGCAGATATTGAGGTTGTCAAGTGGAACTCAGGCAGATTCCTGCACTGGAGGAATAATAATAGCCTTCATTTCAGTGATGGCCAGGCTTCCAAGGCCTTCCTATTATTTTCTAGTTGTTCACATCTCTCCTCAACTGACATTGAGACATTGCAACATGATGTTAAAATATAATATTATGGACAATTGGAATAATGTGCTGTTCACAGTTCGATTTTTAGCAGTTTTTAACAGCTGAGAAAATATGCAGGCCTGTGGGATCTCTTACCCTTCTCTCTTGCACATGAGAGAATGACCTCAGATCATACTGGATTTTCCTGCTGAATTGTGTTGCTGTGTATTGGATAAGTGACATGGCAGGTCCTCACCAGGCCTTTTCCACCCCTAGGTCTGAAACACTCGAGCAGAAGCTTGCACAGGGCCCAGACCAGGACTACAGCTCTCAGAGACAGAACTGTCCACCAGGAGCACTGAGTGTGCAAAGATTGACACCACCTCCCGCATCTCAGTCCTCATAACCATAGCAATCCTGGGCTGCATTTGAAAGACCTTGAGATATGGCATGGAACATGCCTCACGTTTAACCTTTTGAGGACTTGTCCATCAATAACCAACCACCCCGAATGAGGCAGGTCTACATTCATCTTGAAGAGATTTTTACCATCTTGCCTGCTGTTCTGCTATGTTTGCAAGGCCAGCAACAGGCTGGAGGTGTATGTTGCAAAATCTGCAACAATTGAATGCTGACTAATACCTGCTGTATTTGGTTTTTAGTTTGAAGTTTGATTGTTTTATGCATTTGGTTTTCTTTGTTTAGGTTGGAAGTTTTGTTATTTATTTGTTAACTTTAGTTTTTTAATTAAAATGCTATATTCCTAAGGTTATATACATTGAACTCATTGACTCCCCACTTTAAGATGTTGTTGAATAAATTAATGTTTGCCTAAATTAATGTTGCAAAATAAAAATGTGACCTGTAACCCTTCACTCACAAGACCCTCCTGAGTCATGTGTGGTTCTTCCTCCTGTAACAGCACAAGCATAAGGCAACAGTGGTTTTCTGCAAGTCTCATGCAGCTTAGGCTTCATCACTGGTCACAACCAGCCAGAGCTGCACAGGAAACTGTGCTCTCGATGTAGATCGTGTGTCATGCTCTGTGGATCCCGCCTTCATGATGAAAAATATCCTTGCCGTATCCTTGTGCTCACAAATTTAGATTCCTTTACAATGAAAAACAAAGGAGAAACACAGAAGTATTTCTGTAATACATTAGAGGAAATAAAAAACATTCAGTATGGGAATATAAAAAGAGATCAGGACACACAGAGTTGTATGCCTGTGGATTCCTTGAAATATAGCATCAGCTATGACTGCACATTTAATGAATTCGACCAATTTTAGAGGAATGAATATTTTTACTATTTTTGTTGTTGGTTTGTTTGTTGTTATTCTTGATAATGATATATTTGCTGAGTTCATTTTGATATATATCATAGCTTCTTTTGGGCGGAGGTCTCAGTTTTGAATTATTTCTTTTTTGCAATTTTTAGTGGATATATTATGCCCCTTTCCAGTTTCATCTCATAAAACCCCCTATTCTCTCCCCACAACCCCTGCCTCCAGGACGGTGATATCCCACCGACCCATCCTCTCCCTCCCACCTCCCCATGTTTGTTTGTATGCAGTTCTGCGAGCGGCCAGCAGAGGGCAGTGGATTTCACCCAGACCTGATGTGACAGAATTGTTAATTGCCCCTTAGGTCCTCTGGGATTTAAATTCTCAAACAGATGAGCCCTGTTTCCAGTCCCTGTCCTAGACTTTTGTAATG
Organism: Rattus rattus; assembly: GCF_011064425.1. Taxonomy (NCBI): domain Eukaryota; kingdom Metazoa; phylum Chordata; class Mammalia; order Rodentia; family Muridae; genus Rattus; species Rattus rattus. The sequence goes on along the minus strand of NC_046157.1, from coordinate 46,525,933 downwards.
AATTCAATTAATTACAACCTGTCTGCCAATTCTGTGAGTTCATTAAGAGAGCATTATCTAATTTGTCATTAATAATTTTTAAGTGGCCATTTACAGAAATGGTAAACATTATTTTCATGTGCATATTCACTAATGGGCTTATATAAAACATATATGAAAAACTAAAACACTATATATAAAAAAAGTAATTCAAATATACATATATAAGCATAATGTTCACAGGTGAAACTGAAATGACTTAGAAACTCATAATAAATATTTATCATCCTTGGACATTACAAAAATGCAAATCAAAATTATTCTGAGATATTTTTCATACCTTTCAGAACAACTTAGTTTAGTAACACATAAGAGAATTCACGTTTACTGGGTTAAGGGGAACATTGAGATTCTCTGGTGGCAATGTAAATTTCTGTAGCAACTTTGGAAATCAGTATGCTGTTTCTTCAGGAAGGTGGGAATGGGTTTACCTCAAGATACAACACCCAGGCATATATCCTAATGCTGATTCATCCTAGTACAGAGACCCTTTCTCCACCATGTTCAGTGACGCTCTCTTATAGTATTCAGAATTTGGAAATATTCAAGTGGTCCCTTAACAGATGAATGCATAAAGAAAATGTGGTGCATTTACAGACTGGATTGCTCCTTAATAACTGCAAAAGGAAAAAGGAAAGCATGTAATTTTCAGGACAAGGAATGGATCTTGTGAAAGGCATCATACATGAGGTAATTCACATCAAAAAGGAAAAATGGGATACAAATTCGCTATAATCTGAATGTTAATTCTCCAAACTGTGTATCGGTATGATCAGTTCAGTGTAAGTGTCAGGGACATGGTCCAGACTGCCCTCATTTTGGGAAGTAAAAATGTACTTATGGATTGCTGAGGGACACTGTCAGGAACAGGAATGTCAAATGTGAACAGACAGGGAGAGGGCTGCTTAGCCCGGCTAAGAGGTGCTCCCGCCACCCGCCACGCTGCCCGCGCCCTATTTGCCCCCTTGCTTCCAGCCAAGGGCTTGTTGCTGAAGCTCAAGGCGGAGGACGAGGGTGTGGAGGCCAGCTACCACAAGTACGGGCACTAGCCCTCCCAGGGTCCCGCGGCCGTTGGCACCGCCTATCCCGTCTTGGACGACACCGAGTGTCGGGCAACGTGTTCCACGCGAAGCCACCTGGGGCGACAGAGGATGTGACGGGCAAGTATGGCAGCGGCGACGCTCTCAAGGTCATGGGCTCCCCCACCTCTGGCCCACAGCTGGAGCCCTTTGACAAGTTTGCGGAGCGGGTCCCAGCCGCGCACAGAGGCTTCCGGGAGCCGTCAGGGGAGCCCGCCAGGGGCGTGGACGGGGACGCTGGAGCTGGGGAGCAGCAGGGTCACGGACTGCAGGGCCCCCGGTGCACTGCGCAGACGTGGCGGGCCAGGGCTCCCGCCCGGGCCGTGCTGTTCTTTGGGCCCCACGGCTGCTGCAAGGCGCTGTTGGGGCACTGCCCCACCACCCGGCTTGGTGCCACGCTGCGCCTGTGCGGAGCCGACCTGGCGGCCTCCTGTGCTGTCAAGGGTGCGCGCCTCCTTAAGGCGGCCTTTGTGGCTGCGCGCCCGCCCGCGTTGCTGCTCATCACCAAGTCGGACGCGCTGCTCTGCCAGCACAGGACGACAGCACATCGCTGCGGGCGCGTCTGCTAACTTGCCTGGACCCTGGCTGCGGCGAGCGCGCGCGTGACGGCATGCTGGCGGTGGGTACCACCTTGCAGCCGGCGGCCCAGGACGAGGCCACCCGATGGCAGTTCGCTCTGTGCTTGTAGGTGGCGCTGCTGGACCATAGCTGCATGGCGCGCCGGCAGATCCTGCAGAGAGCGCGGGCTCAGCTGGGCTGTGGTCTGAGGGAGCAGGAGCTGGCCGCTTGGTGCAGGGCACCCAGGGCTTCTCTGGGGCGAGCTGGGGCAGTTGTGCCAGCAGGCAGCAGCTGAGGTAGGCCTCTACGGACAGCAGAGGCCCCTCTTTTACAAAGACGTAGAGGCTGCTCTAGCCAAGGTTGGCCCTCGGGCTCTTCCCAAGGAGCTGTATTCATTATTTGAGTGGGACAAACTGTATGGGTCCGGACACCGAGGGTGGCAGAGGAAGCCAGCTCTGCCTGGGGGAATGGGGAGGGACTGAGGTGGAGATGTCTTTGGCCAAAGGAGTAATGAATGTGAGGTGGGAGAGGGAGGGCTCTCCCGGTGGATTTTTTTTTTTTTTAAATGGGGAAGGAAAATGCTTGCAGATCGATGCCATAAGCACCAGTGTACGCAGGTTTTTCCTATTTATTGTGGACCGGAAGTTCGCCATCTCCGCTCGGCACACCTGACATGAGTTAGCATCAGGGCCTAAGAAACTCCTGCTCTCTCTCCTTAACCTCTGTCTCTTGTCCTCTGGGCCACACCCTCCTTTCCCATTCTACTTTCTCAGTATTGGCTTAGTTGTCTCCTCAGAGTTTTGTCACTTACCCCTCCCCGTGTTGTCCCCTTCCTTTTCAGCTCCTCCTTCCAGTCCCCATCTATCACCCTCTGTGCTTCTGTCTCTGTCTTGCCCTGTGCCTCCCTGACCCTGTGCTTTAACTCACCGTCCCTCATTGTTCTGATTAACACTGCAGAGACTCTTGGCAAAAGTTCTTTTGGCCTGGAGGCTGAGAAAGGTGGAGCAGGGATCCCCAAGCCTCCTCTGTACCCTACCCACCTGAAATCTTGGGATCTTAGGGGTGGAACAAGGATAAAAACCACCCACAAAAGGGTTTTGTTTGCTTTTTGGTTTGTTCTTTTTTTTTTTTTTTTTTTTTGAGAAGTCCCAGAAATGTAGGTTGCTTAATATTTTAAGCCTCTTATTTTTGTAAGATGTGTAGGATTTGCTGTTTTTCGTTTTATTTTGACAATTCAGGAAGAAACTGACCTCAGAAAGAGTGTTAGGGAGTTTGGCTGCTGTCCTATTACTCCAAGCCCCGTCCCTGGGGAGCAGATTCTCCCAGACCAGAGAGATTTGGGGCTAATGAGGAAGACCAGACATTAGCCCCAAACTGCTGTTCCAGGGGTAGAAACAATGTATCTAAGGGCTTCCTCCCCAGGACTAGCTTGTAAGCAAGAAGTGAGGATGGGTCAGAGGCCCCAGAGGAAGGGGCTTGCTGCTTTCTTGCCGTTCTCCTCCTTGGGCCCTAGTCCTCAGCTTCGGGTGGTCTGGGAACCTTCCAGAGAGTTGGGGTACTCTTGTCCATTTCCTGCCTTAGAGGTGACCCAGGCAGGTTCTCAGGCTATGCGACTGAAAGCAGTTTCTGTCAGAGATGCTCAATAAAAAGCTAAGAGGTTTTCCTCAGGCATGAATGTGGTCTGGCCACAAGTCAGGCTGGGCAAAATATTACTAGGACCCAGGCCCCCTGTGACAAGGCAGAGCAGTGCCCTGGAAAAGGGTTCTGTTTCTATCTGTGTGGTGATGTCTGCTTGTCCCCGTGGAGTGCTGGGTCTAGCTAGACCTGGAGGGCCTGGAGGGAACTGGGTGTTTTCCTGTGATGCAGTGTCAACGAGGGGTGCTGAAGGTACCTGGAAGAGAATGGGGGACAAGAGACACGAAGAAGGACGCCAAGACAAGAGTCTGATCAAGGCAACAATTTTATTTTTCCCTGAGGCTGAGTTTATACCATAACATGGGTAACGGGGGGGCAGGGGAGAGTAAGAAACATTTACGCAGGCCAAGGACACAATATTCGTGTGGTCAGGGAGTTGGCTGATGTTGACAGGTTGTCAGAAAGGTCACAGGTTTGTCATATCTATTAGTCAGCAGGATGTTGGTTTGGTTTTTCAGAAAGGTCATCACATTGGGTATCTTAACATCAGATATTACCATATGATTATTCATCTTGACCACCACATTTGTATTAGTCTTCTGCAGCTGGCTGGGGATTTTCCATGAACCCAGTCATACTTAACGCTACCCATAATAATAACATCAATAATGGAGGGCTTCAAGGGCATCGCTCCCAACAATGCTGGTCCAGAGCCCTTCTCTACTAATCACATCCCCCCTGCTACTTCTCTTGACAAAACTTCAGATCCTTGGCCCCTAAGGCCATTTCACAATCTTTGGTACGAGAAGGGACACCCTCCCCACCCACCACATCTTTGTCCCACCTTAGCCCGTCTGTGAGTTATTGGGCTTATATTCCTAATCCACCTTTATTTGAGCCTGCTACTTAGGGGGAAACAAATTTGGTTATACACCACTCCAAACATTGTATCGTTTCCTTGGAATACTTTGACTTATTTGAATAAGCGTGATGGAGCTTTGTATAATTTTACTTATGCTGGCTCAAAGATGCCTTTATGTTTAGGACAGAGACCATGTCCCCAAAGGGGCTATCAAAATTGGCTATTACCAGGAAAAACGGTTATAGGCTCCAGGACTCATTTGCAGCGATTGACAGCTTGGTCTATAAACCAACATTGGAGTAACAATATATTTGTTAGTGAGCCACTATGTTCTGTTTGTGCTCAGTTAACTTACATAGACTTAAAGTATTGCCCATTCATTTGGAAGAATTGCCTTGGCATGTTTGGAAAAATTATTCAAGACAAATGGATAAATTGGAATTCGTATGGCCTATTTATTAATACATGTTCAGAATGGAATGTTACCACTTGTGATTTGTCTAATGTTATCAGGAGGAGAATGAACACCTTAATGGATCCTTGCTGATGGAATGGGGAGATGGTGGCATTGCTGATAATTGACTGGCCTCTGTGGAAGATCCCACTGCGCTTCAGACTCATTTGTGGAAGACTGCTGCTGCATTAAAAGAAGTTGTGTTTGCTAATGGAAGCTTTTCTGAGTCTGCTCAATCTGCCTCTCAGGATAATTTTACCACATTTAAGAAAGAAAAGGTTACTACTTTTATTCCTATGCCATATTTCTTTTTAATAGGTAGATTTAATTTTGCTAATGGATTTGCTTGTATTAACTGTCATTAGTATTCATGTATTAATTCATCTATTCAGTTTAATATAAATCAATATTCTATTATGATATTCAGCAAAAATTATATGTATGGATGCCTGCTAATTTGGGACGTCATTGGTCTCAAGAACCTCTTAATCATGTGATTATTGAATGTTTTAATAATCTGCTGAAGAGAAGTAAAATAATGATTAGAGTCATTATAGCTACTATTTTAAGCCTTATTTCTGTTGCTACTTTGGGGTCAGTTTCCAGCATAGCATTAAAAACATCTATTCAGACAAAGCGTTTTGTTGAAGACTGGCATAAAGATTCACATGAGTTATGGGTAGAGCAAACTAAAATTGATACTGGACTTCAACATCAAGTAGATGTTTTAAAAACAGACAGTAGAATGGTTGGGTTGAACGATGTTATCTATTGAAAATGTGTGGATTTAGATTGTGATTGAAATTCTACTCCTTTTTGTGTTACTGAATATATGTATAATTATGCAGAACAGGATTAGAAGTTAATTCAAGCCTATTTAGAATGCAATGATAGTGCTACCAAAGTAATTAATTCCTTGAAATATGATGTTCAAATGTCTTTTGGTAAACAGCTAGAAGATACTACCCCTACGGAAATAGCTAAATTTTTGGCTGATCAATTTACAGGATTAGATCCCAAAGCTTGGCTTCCAAGTATTTTCCATAGCTTGGGAGGGGCTAGTTTTGCCATAATATTATGTGCATTGTATATTATGTTGCTTTATTTTTGCATGATTAAATCCCTACAAGAGCATTTAGCTATGTTATGGAAAGTGTTACCCCCCCCACCCCCCACAGGGCCTTGCGCTTGTTGGCAAGCGCTCTACCACTGAGCTAAATCCCCAACCCGAAAAGTGTTACTTTTGAGGCAAAAGAAAGAAGAAGGAATTATTGAGACATGGAGATGCAGCTCCCAGGCAGGGTCAAGTAAGTACTGGTGACAGGTGCAAGTAGGGGCTGGAATGCCGCCCTGGAGAAGAAAATGTTTTTCTCACTTGACCTTAAACTATGTTCTGCTGTGTCCTGTTTCTGTGGAAGCCGTTTCACACTCTCTTGGTAATGGTGAGTATATTTTGATAATAAGAAGAGAGGTGAGTTATTATGTGAATATTTTGAGAAGAAACCTTTGTTTAGTCATATTTCTTTGTTTAATCTTGCCTCAGTTGTTCCTGGTATCCTGGGAATAATGATCTTTTGTTATCTTGCCAAAATGGAAATTGTATTAGTGCATATTCATATCTATATAAGGATTAATAAATCTTGCAACTTCATGCAGTTGCTTCTGCCATTGCTCTGCATCTCCTGTGTTCTGCTGGTGTGCAACCATACCCAGGGCCCCCAACACACTAGATGTTGACACACTCTAATGGTGTTCAGCTGGATAGTGGCCAGCCCAGACAAGAAGTGGAGGTGAGTGGCACCATGAATTTGGCCCATGATGCTTGAGGGATGGAAGAAGAGAAGGGGAGGTCCACAAGCGACTTTACCTTCAAGGGAGTTGAGGGAAGATGGGCACTCAGAGGAAGGCTGAACCTGAGGTAGAGGGGGGAGGGGCCCACACTGCCAACACCAGGACACATGTCTGGTTTTATCTCATTGCCAGGCACATACCTTGGTCTCTGTGACATGACAGTCTCTGTGAATGTCTTAACACAGGAAGACAAGGCCATACTAGCTCCCAAACACACCTAGGCCAGCTGATGACCTGTGACCAATGGACTAAAACAGCCTCTCTTTCCCTCTTATGATACTCCCCTCGCATTCCCCATCCCCAAACCACACAGAAGCTGCCACAGCTGCAGCATCAGACACCTTTCCCCCTGCTCTTGTGCCTGCTGGGTGGCAACTAGACTGTGGTGACTGCCAGGGGTTGTTCATGCCTGGTGACCCCCTAAACAGCTGCAGGTCGACCAGACAAGGAGACACAGAAGTAGATGGGGAGAGGAACAATACAATGGAATGAGGACCTGTGATGGCAAGGGCAACTGGAACAACCCCCGGAAGATGCCTCACACAGGACTGAGAAATGGCTTGGGTAACAAATGGGCACACACAATAAATCAGCAAGAATCACTCTGCCCACATTCCTGGAGCAGGTCCACCATGCCCTCAGTGCCATGCTGGCCCAAAGCCACTGGCCCCTTGGGGACCAAGAAGACTCTACACGGGAGACTACCAAAGCTGCTACTGACTAAGTCCCTCAAGTGGCAGTGGGCCACGGTGTCTGATGATGCTCTGTACACAGCCAACTGCTATTCTCCAAAAGGGCTACCCCTGAGACAGAGCTCAGTTCCAGGAGATATGGACCCTCCTGGCTCTGAGAATTGGAGGACACCTGTATGGAGCATCGGTGGGAACGCTGATGGGAAGAGGTTGAAGAGACATCACACAGGCCGAGACTGTACCACACACCACTCAAGGCCTGTGTAGAAGGAATGGCTGCAGAGGGGACGGAGCTGGAGAGGTGCACGTAGCAGCTGGCACAGGTGACAGGAGACGTGTGGGACTGGGAGCCGACCTCTACCCTTCCGTTTTCAGTCCATACACCTGAGTGTGCACCTCCCTTCCACACCACCCTAAGAACTCAGAGCTCTGCACACTGTTAGGATGACAGCTCTGCTCCACATGGTCCCTGCTCGAACTGGGAGTGGTGGGTGTGGGCCTCAGTAGAGGAAAAAACAAAGGCTCACCCCACCAAAGATGGGAGTGCAGTGGGGATGCTCTTGGCTTAAGCTATGTGAAACAGGCTTTAGGAACAGGCCCTTGGGGACACCATCCAGAAGAATTCCCTTGAGATCATAGCGTGTCTTTCCTCAGCTACCTAGAGGAAGCAAAATTTTCACACTGAGGGCAGGATGGACCCAACCCAATGAGCCCCAGGCCACAGCCAGCTGCTTGAGTGCTGTGTGAAGAATGAGAAGAACCCCACATGGGAGGAGCAAAGGGGTCTGTGGTACTGGTAAGGCCACTCATTTCAGTGTGTTCTTAGCATCCAGGGACAGAGGAGTCAGAGGCAGGTTTTCCCCCTACAAAAGCCAGGCCTCTGCAAGCTCCTGGCAGAACAAAGACAATCAAAGGATAATGTCTTTTGTAGCCTCTTAAGAAAAAGGCCAGTCACTATCCCTCACGGGGTGGGCACTCACTCAACAAGGATTTCCCCTTTCAGACATTGGACAATTCCAGAGCCATACTTTATCCTGAACACCCCCCAACACACACATACACACACACGCACACACACACACACACACACACACACGGGCTTCTCACACAAAACCAATGAAACGACATGGGAACGTGATATATGCAGCACGATGGAGCACAGGCAGCACCAGGGTACAGGAAGCACCATGAGGGGCAAAGTCTGGAATACTCAGGAGCATCCTGAAGATTGCAAGCGTGGAGAGTGCCAGCGCTGGATGAGAAGGCCATGCAACACTGCAGATCCACCGTCCTTCTGGGCTTGAGAAGAGTGTCACATGGGTCACACAAAAGGAGACAACCTAGTGATGAGGAGAGAGTGCCTAATGCATCTACAGGGACCCGAGAACCACAGTGAGATGTGCAGGAGGTCACAGTGATCAGACTGAAAGCTGCACCCCTGCCTTCCACACACCACCAATGCTGATGGGGAGGAGAGACAAAGGGCCTGATAGCAGAAACAAGAAGAGCTGCCATCGGTAAAAATGAGTGGCCATTCCCCATGAGTGTCCATCCCTTCCCTGGTGTGGTTTAGACTCTGGCCTGAGGAGAGCACAAGAGCGCTGAAAGTATTAGGAGTACACACCATCGGGAACAACAGGGATCTTATGTGGGCAAAACCAGCAAGCTGGAATATGAAAGTGAGCAGAGCAAGTGAGCAACCAGAAAACAGTGGAGAAGGACAGACAAACTGCCACAAAAGAAAACAGGAAAAAACCACCAACAAAATCCTTAGCTGCTTACCCTCAGAAAGCAGTGCTGTGAGGAGGGCGAAGTAGTGCACTGGGCAGCACAAGGCAGAAAGACATGGATACAGGAAGCACAGACCAATGGAGTTTTGGGTATTCCAAGAAAAAATACAGAGCAAATAAACAAACCAACCAACCAACCAACCAACCAACCAACCAACCAAAAACCAAAAAACAAAACAGCAACAAAAATGGAGTTTATCTTGGAAGAACACCGGGAAACACCAGCACAAAAACGATATTTTCCTCACCACATACCCTCACCATTCTACCCATACAAGTGACAATGATCATGGAGAAAGCAGAATGCCTGACGTGCAAACGAGGCACAGGGCCCAGTGGTCACAAGCCTCCCACAGAATGTACTCAAGCAAGCAAGTACAGAAAGTGGGAAGTAAGTCCACAAAGGCAAGGCTTCAGGCACTGTGGGACTCAAGGGCAGAAAACAGGTGGCTGGAGAATCCAATGGCTTTGGAGAGTCCTGTCCTTTAATATTACCAACCAAGGACAGAGTGTTAGATTAAATCTCCAGAAACAATATGGATAGTGTAAATATGGAAAGAATAACAGGTACAGGGGAGAAATGGACAGGCCACCAAACAATTGAACATCATGCCTGGTTCAGTGTCCCAAAAATGTCTGGAGAACACAAGAACCATACCTCAAAGGAACAACCAGTCTATCCTATAACCATGAATAGACACAAGTAGAGAGGGCCATGCTAGAATGATGGTGGCACAGGTCCCTCTTGGCCTCAGAAATCCAGAGCCCTGTTCCTAGTGACCTAGGGACTTCTAGAAAATAAAAAGCTCTGAAGCTCCATGGAGACTGGGCAGGATCATATCAGCTTGGAACTTGGGACCACAACAGCATCCTCTAAGACTCAGAAATCAAGAGGACAGTTGCTGGGCACAAGCAGGAGAGGAAGGGGTTGGGGTAGGAGAAAAAAAACCTCAAGGGAAGGACTTATGCCTTCTGGATGGCCTGATCAATCCACAATCAACAACATAATTTGTCTCAATAGGGCACACAGCAATTTCCATTCCTCCATACATATCCAGGTACCACCTCCTCGATAGAGATTATACCAAAACATGATTCCATCTCCTGTAGGCACAGCCCTGCATGCCAGGACTTCCCACACCCTGGAGTGATCATAGTAGGCACTTCCATGTCCTTGCCATCAACCAGGGAACCAGAGCATTGCAGAAAATTGTCACCACTAAGTGATACAGGACAACAGACTTGATGATCCAAGGAACCCACTTGCAGCATGGGACCACAGACATGGAAGCAGGGTGCAAGATCCAGGAAATGGAACCCATGAACCTCAGGGGGTGATTGGAGGACCTGGAGTAGGCAGGAGAGAGTATAACAGTGGGAATACAGGAGACAGGACTGCAGCCAGCATCAGCAACATGAGAAAGAGGGCAACACTGTGAACTCAGGCCATGCTGCAAGAGACATGGAGGAGGGGAGGTCCAGAGGCAGCTTTGCCAGTGAGGGGGATGAGGGGCCTGTACCAGCAGAGGAAGACCAACCTTGGGGAGATCAGGGAGACATCAACTGGAGCTCCCACTGCCCCACCAGGACACACATATAGGTTTATCTCTCCTCCCAGGAACCCATCTTGGCTCCTTGGCAGACTCCACAAACTTCTTCCCAGAGAACAACAGGGTTTGATGAGTGATGTTAGGGTAACACACTACATCGTTATTTTACTGTATTATCACTACTCCATTTCAGAGAGTGCAGTATAATTTGTTATTGCTCAAATTAATGTAACATAAATGCTAGAGAAAATACAATGACCTGAGCAAGCTTGTGTGGTCCTCTCTGTGCCAGTAACTAGGAGAGCGTTCCTCATCTTATTGCCCTATTCAGGTAACTTTACATATCTCAGACTGAAACCATTTCTACATAGGAAAAAATGTTTTGTACGCAAAACATCAACTGCAAAAGTCATAGTATAAGTTCTGTTTACTATTTAGAAGAAAATGTGAAGAAGAGTCTCCATCACATGGGTGCTGGGGAAAATTTCCTGAACAAAACACCAATGGCTTATGCTCTAAGATCAAGAATCAACAAATGGGATTCCATAAAACTGCAAAGCTTCTGTAAGGTAAAAGACACTGTTGTTAGGACAAAATGGCAACCAACAGATTGGGAAAAGGTTCTTTACCGATCCTTTATTTGATACAGGGCTCATATCCAAAATATACAAAGAACTCAAGTAGTTAGACTTCAGAGAGCCAAATAATCCTATTAAAAATGGGGTACAAAGCTAAACAAAGATTTCCCAGCTGAGGAATATCGAATGGCTGAGAAGCACCTAAAGAAATGCTCAACATCTTTAGCCCTCAGGGAAATGCAAATCAAAACATCCCTGAGTTCTACCTCACACCAGTCAGAATGGCTAAGACCAACAACTCAGATGGCAGCAGATGCTGGTGAGGATGTGGAGAAAGAGGAACACTCCTCCATTGTTGGTGGGATTTCAAACTGGTATAAGCACTCTGAAAATCAGTTTGGAAGTTCCTCAGAAAATTGGACATTGCAGTACCTGAGGACCCAGCTATATCACTCCTGGGCATATATCCAAAAGATGTTCCAACATACAAGAAGGACACGTGCTCCACTATGTTCACAACAGCCTTATTTATAATAGCCAGAAGTTGGAAAGAACCCAGATGCCCTTCAACAGAGGAATGGATACAGAAAATGTGGTACATCTACACAATGGAATACTACTCAGCTATCAAAACAATGACTTCATGAAACTCATAGGCAAATGGATAGAACTAGAAAATATCATCCTGAGTGAGGTAACCCAATCACAAGAAAACAAACATGGTATGCACTCACTGATAAGTGATATTAGCCCCAAAGCTCAAATTATACAAGATACAATTCACAGACAACATGAATCTCAAGAAGGACAACCAAAGTGCAGATGCTTCACTCTTTCTTAAAAGGAGGAACAAAAATATTCATAGGAGGGGATATGGAGGCAAAGTTTGGAGCAGAGACTGCCTCACATGGGTATACAGCCCATATATATGGCCACCAAAACTAGATAACATTGATAAAGCTAAGAAGTGCATGCTGACAGGAGTCGGATATAGCTGTCTCCTGAGAGGCATAGCCAGAGCATGACAAATACAGAGGCAAATGCTAGCAGCAAACCATTCAACTGAAAACAGGATCCCCATTGGAGGAATTAGAGAAAACAATTCAAAGAGCTGAAGGGGCTTGCAACCCCATAAGAACAACAATGCCAACCAACCAGAGCTTTCAGGGATTAAACCACTACCCAAAGACTATACATGGACTGAACCTGGGCTCCAACTGCATATGTAGCAGAGGATGGCTTTGTTGGGAAGGAGAAGCCCTTGGTCCTACCAAAGTTGGACCCTAACCAGTAATGGAATATGGTGGGGGGGGGTTGCAGGAAGGTGGGCAGATGGGTAGGGGAAAACCCGTATAGAAGAATGGGAGGGGGATGCGATAGGGGGCTTATGTCTGGGTAACCAGGAAAAAGAATAACATTTGAAATGTAAATAAAAAATATCCAATAAAAGAAAAAATGGAACAAGGCATGCCTAGTGTACTGTGATTGGTGTAGCATCTCTGTGAACCTACCGTTCTTTCAGCATTAACACAGTTACTGTGTAAGGTCCGACATTTCAGTGAACATAGGAGAAAGTAATGACACACAGTGTCCCGCTACTAAAATAAATCAAATACTAAGCAAAACCTACTGAATGCGTTTTGCAGTTGATGTTTTCTGTAAGAAACTCTCCTTTTATCTTCCTATAAACACAAGTGTTGGGCCCTACCTTGGGGTGCTTCCCTTCGCCCTGGCTGAGCCTTTCAGCCTGCTGTGGCAATCATCCTGAGTGAGGTAACCCAATCACAGAAAAACACACACGGTATGCACTCACTGATAAGTGGCTATTAGCCCAAATGCTTGAATTACCCTAGATGCCTAGAACAAATGAAACTCAAGACGGATGATCAAAATGTGAATGTTTCACCCTTCTTTAAAAGGAACAAGAATACCCTTGGCAGGGAAGAGAGAGGCAAAGATTAAAACAGACACAGAAGGAACACCCATTCAGAGCCTGCCCCACATGTGGCCCATGCATATACAGCCATTCAATTAGACAAGATGGATGAAGCAAAGAAGTGCAGGCCGATAGGAGCCGGATGTAGATCTCTCCCGAGAGACACAGCCAGAATACAGCAAATACAGAGGCGAATGCCAGCAGTAAACCACTGAACTGAGAATAGGACCCCCGTTGAAGGAATCAGAGAAAGAACTGGAAGAGCTTGAAGGGGCTCGAGACCCCATATGTACAACAATGCCAAGCAACCAGAGCTTCCAGGGACTAAGCCACTACCTAAAGACTATACATGGACTGACCCTGGACTCTGAACTCATAGGTAGCATTGAATATCCTAGTAAGAGCACCAGTGGAAGGGGAAGCCCTGGGTCCTGCTAAGACTGAACCCCCAGTGAACTATACTGTTGGGGGGAGGGCGGCAATGGGGGGAGGGTGGGGAGGGGAACACCCATAAGGAAGGGGATGGGGGAGGGGGATGTTTGCCTGGAAACCGGGAAAGGGAATAACACTTGAAATGTATATAAGAAATACTCAAGTTAATAAAAAAAAAAAAAAAAATAAAAAAAAAAAAAGAAGAAGAAGTTGTTTATGCCCTTGGCAGGTGTTCTCGGCCCCTGTTTTGGGGTGGGGACTTTCCATGATGTTATTTCCTGGTTCCTGGTTGGGGGTCTTCCACCTGCTACTTTGAGCCGTGTCTAGTACTTTTCCACTGCTTTTGCCTCTTGTATATAAGGAAATCTCAGTAAAGCCTGGACAGCATTTGTCGCAGGCCGATGCCAGGTTCTAGTGTTGTAACGATGCAGGAGTCCTCAAATGGAGGTTCCACCGAGATTGGGAAAGGACAACTGGAGATCGTCCCAGGAAGCCGGCCGGTGAAAAAGGAGGGACATATTGGGGAAAATGGGCCACGAAAGGCCTCAGTAATCAAGATACAGAAGGACCACCAGAATTGAAAGCACGTGCAAAGAAAAACAAAGATTTGGGCTAGGGGTGAGTAAACCTTGTAAAAAGGGTCAAGGTAATAATGATAAAATGGTTTTGTGTATGTGTTCTTTTAGAGTTATGCCAAAACCTAGAGAAGAGAAGTCACTTCTCATAGATGCTTTTAGTCTTTGGACCCTGATTAGAGACAGTTTACCCCCTAGACAATAGAGAAAATGAGTTTGAGAAAAACAGTCCTCCCAGACTCTCCACAGATGCTTTGGTGAAAGAAGGAAAATGAGCTTAAGCTTTTTTGGCGCTCTCCTGGGGACAGAAGGAGGTGGGAGACGTCTTGCCTCCTTGCTGGCTCCTATTGGAGAAGTGCTTATTTCTGGTTCTGGGTCCTTTAAGTAGGATATCTGGGTCCTTTGGGTGGGATAACGTCTAGCTCTTTTCCTCTATGTCTATTGTCTGTCCTTGGTGCACCAAGCTGTCCATGTATGTCAGTTTATGTCTGGGTTTTTCTTCTAGTTGCTTGAATGTTTTGTGTTTCATGTTTAAAAGAAAAAAATGGTTAAAACTTTAAATGCTGGTTGATTCCCCCTTAATTTAGTTTTAAGTCCTTTCAAGAAAGGAACAAATAAATAAAAAGCAGTTTTGATTGGCCTTTGGAGCCCTGCATCATAGATAACTGGTTATCTCTGGTGTCAATAGTCATGCATGTCTCTGACTGACTGGATCTGGCATCAATGGAGGAATGTAGCTAGGAGCCTAGGTCTGTCCACTGGGGAAGCTACCCAGGGGGGCTGGCTAAATGTTTACACTAGCTGATCTTAAAGGTGCCTAAGCTTCAAAGCTTCTATGGTAAGGGAGCTGATGGCTGTTTATCTTAGAAAAATCTTTGACTGTGATTATTGGATTCAACAGGTAACAAGGTGCTTCTTTTAACATGACAGCTAGAAAAAGTAAAAATGGTGTTTGATCTAAATACTAAAGATATGTGTAGTCACTTCATTTTTTTTCTGTTTGGTTTTAAATATATAATACGCTCTACGTGTCTTGGCTATAGGGTGATTGGCTTTTAAGTTATTGGGTATGGTTAAAAATTTGTAACATTGGTAACAGAAAGTTGGCTTAAAACTGGAATCATTCTAGACAACACGCGGCATGAGCCAACCCAGGGAAACAGGTCTAAATTGGGATAATATTTTAATATAACTCTTATCATGGAAACCAGACTTATAAAAGAGTTTAGGGCAATGTCTTTTTGGTGAGGTATTAGAGCCTGCACCATTGTTCGTTCATATGCAAGACTTGGCAGTCATACTTTATAGCATGAGGAATGGATTTAGTGTTTTGGAGAGACTGGATTTTGGAGAATAGATTGTTTGTTGGAGAGTGAGTTTTGCTTTCCAAAGTTATGGTTGTGCTCTGGTGTCACAAAGGAAACTTAAAGATTGTGGTTAATGATTTCGGGTGTTACATTGGCTACAGTTTACAGTCTGATCACAGACTTGGGATTCTAACTCATACATATTTGTGTTTAAGAAAAAATCAAACAGGTGGAGATTGTTACAAAGGGATGATGAGGCTATGGAACTTATAAGAGCATTACAGCTTGGTTGCTTATTCCAACTGCTATTTCAAGAAATACATATAGGTTTAAGAGATTGTTTTTATGCTGTTTCTTTGCACTCTGGGGTTGTTATGAAATATTTCATTTCTTGTGTTTTCTTGGGTGTTGTTTGCCTTGAACATACATTTGTGTGCCTTTTTGAAAGAAAAATGTATTCATTTTTATTTATTTTGATGAATTGTTCTTTGGCTGACTTTTGTCTGTGGTCCCTCTGCATGCAGTTCTCTCAGTGGCCAGAAGAGGGCACGTGATATCCTGTTATAGATGATTGTTAAGCACCCTATAGGTCCTCTGAGTGAGCAGCAGATTTTGCATTGGGTTCTGTTGTTTATGGTCTTGAGTTTGCCTCTCCCCAATGTTTATCTCTGGTGTTAACTGTCATTCATGTCTCTGACTGGATCCAGCCTCATTGGAGGAATGTAGAGCTCTGTGAGCTGGGTGACAGCTGGTCTCCTGGGAGTCAGGTAGTACTGTCTCTGTTTAGGGTGGGCCTCCTGTGTCTCTGGTTAGAGCAGGCCTCCAGGGTCCCTGGAGTACAAACCTACAGGCCTAAGAGAATTTTGAGAGAGTCTGTACTGTTATTTTCTATCTTCCCTTCACATTTCCTACATCTTTAATAGAGCACAGAGTTGGCAACTATAAATTACATTTCCTAGGTGCTTCTCAAATCAAGAGTTTGCGTGTGACTATGTTCTAGCCAATAACATATGAACAGAGTCCATAGGCAAAATGTCTGCCATTTTCTTCTTTATGTTTACCCTCCCTAGTACTGAGGATCAAATTCCTTATTCTTAAATATAGTTTCTTTATTCAATATCAAGAATGTGTGTGTAAAGTATCAACATCTGGTGTTGGGAACTGTCTTATTTTGGCTCCCAAAATGCTGCATTCCAGACCTGAGGGGCCCTGAGAGCTTCAACTGATAATAAAGAGTTGCCATAGCCAATGGCTGGGCAGAAAGACAGAAAGACAGTCAGGGGTTTGGGAGAGAGGGGAGGATGAAGAGAATCACCATGATTCAGAGTCAGAAGGATCAGATTTAAGAGCTACAGGAGAGGAAGCAGCCTACAGTGTAGGTGAAAGAGAATAGAACCCTACTGGGGGATTGGGGTTTCCCAGAAGGTAACAGGGCAGCAAAGATAAAACATAGATTTAAAAGGTGTTAAACCTGGGATGCTGGGTGGAAGGGAGATGTATGGTAGCTGTCAGGAGGATTAGAAATGTCCAGACATTGTGTGTGTGTGTGTGTGTGTGTGTGTGTGTGTGTGTGTGTGTGTCTTTCATTTTTGAAACCAGAGAACTCTTGGGCAGGTGCCTTGACTACACTAAGGAGCCAAAGCTGTTTAATTAATTCACCGCTAGTCTGGTACATTGAAGTCCCGAGTGAGGGTCGCATCAACCTGGACACAGGGGGTACACAGCCCAGTCAGCCAATGCACAGTTTATTCAGGATAGAAGTTTCCCACTGTTTCTAGTTCTCATCAGCTGCTGTTTCTCTAGCAATAGCACATCTTGGATCAATGACCCAAACCTCCTTGCAGACTGAGAAACATGTCCGCAGTCCAACTTTTAGACGTGTTAGAGGTGCTGCTGTCTAATTAAGCTATAAACAAAGTTACTTTCTCACGAGAAAATGACCATGAAGTCCACGTCCCCAGGTTCGCAGCTTACTTGGCAGACAGAGCACCAGGATCCTCTGCTTGAGGAAGTTGCCTCCTCTGTACCTCAGTATGGTCAGAGTGAGTGAACCATCCTAGGGTGCCCTGCCGCTGGCAAGCTAGGAGCAGTCGCCTCATGACATTTCTCTAATTTAAAGAAAAATAGTGTCAACCCTAATCCCTAGAGAATGGCTAAGCAGACAGAGGGACCTGTGGCCCTGAATAGCCAGAGAAATGCTGCCCTCTGTGCTGCCTACTTTTGGGCTATCACAGGCAAGGGAAAAGTCTCAATATTTGCACCAGATCCAGTCTTTTCCAATAGCTTGGCCTGTGCCCTAATTAACTTAAGAACACTTAATAATTTTAATATTAGTAATTTATTCCACGTTTCAACTACATAATTCAGACTGTGCCTAAAGCGGGAAAAATGAAAGGAAGTAAATTCTTAGTAATCTCAGATGTAAGAATCAGGGACTTTAGAGAATTATACAGCCTTTGTTGTATAACTAAACCTTCAAGAAGTTCTTCTTAAACCTTGAGTGTGACCAAGCAAGACTGAGCCAGAAAGCACCATTCTGGATCACTTTTATACTAGACTCAAGGACAACCATATACAATACACACATCAATCTCAGACATTTTCTTTTGTCCTCTCCTGCTTACATGGAAAGCAATGGAGCCAGAAACTCAGATGATAAACTTCAGTCCAAACACAAGAAGCCAATTAAAATAACAACAACAGTAAAGAAACCTGGTTTGATGGCACACACCTTTGCTGGGGGGACAGAGACTCCATATCCTCCCTAGCCAGCCAGCCGGGCTGACCTGTCCTATTCCTAGTCAAATGAAAACTCCCGTTTTATAAAAATGGTGGATGGCACCTGACGAGTAAACCCAAGGTTGTCCTCTGCCCTGCACACATGCAAGTTCACATATGCAGAGCCACAGGACCACACGAGCCTGTAAAAGGTTTTTCATGAGCCAATAAGATAGCTCAATGGGTAAAGGTTCTTGTGTGGCCAAGCCTGACATAATCAGTTCAATACCTGGGACCTACACAGAAACCTGACTCCTCCCAGATGGCCCTGACCTCCATGCTCTGAGGTTTGGTCTGTTGCTCTGTATTGTAATGCTAACTGCAGGCCTGCAAGGCCTGATTGTCCCAGAGACAAGAGAGTCCACATGTAGACCCAAGTGATACTAGGTAAACTTGTGTCCCCAAATTATTTCTGATAGGTGAATAAAGATGCCAACAGTCAACAGCTGGGCAGAAGACGCACAGGCAGGGTTTAGCATCCCAGGACTTCCGGCATCAGAGAAGATCTACGAGTGGGAAAAATGGTGAAGGGAGGAGGAAGCCGCCATGGGTCAGGTGGGTTGGCTAATTGGAGTTAAGAGCAGCCCAGACGAAACACAGCAAATTATATAGTGGGATTATTAGCTGAGAAACAGACATAACAGCCAGAGGATCCATGGCTGCCCAGGTCCTGTGCTGATTAAGACTTAATGTAAATATGAAGCTTGTGGGTGTCTTTTATCTGGGAACTAAGTAGTCAGAGGCAGGGGAGAAACCCTGGGTTGGGATTAAATAATTTCTACAACATCTACACACACAACTCCTGCGCCCCCTACACACACAAATAATAAATGTAATTTTTAAAAGGGGGATAAGGAAGTTGTCATCAACTTTGAAGATGCAAGTTCTATCACTAAAACCCATGTTGTAGGAGGACGACCTCCTCACTCATTGTCCTCTGACCTCCATATATACACACTAACACATATGTGCATATGCACACAGAATACGATAATGTATTAATTAACGGATTAATAAATTAATTAAAGGTTTTTCAAATCATCTGTTCTTGGCCCCCGCTCACTTCTGTCTTTGGTTTACACAGCTCGATTCCCCACATCTACCTCTCTTTCTCTCATGCCTGTCATGCTTACATGTGTGTTTCTCCTCTCTTAGTGTCCATGTTTAAATCTTTGTTCACCTCTTTATAAACTACAGTTCTGGTGACTGGACACATGATTTCCTGGTTAAAAGAACTTGCTGTGCGATCATAAGGCTTGGAGTCCAAATCCCAGCATCCTGCAAACACCAGTCACTGCAGCTGCCAGGAATCAGACAACATCCTCTGGGGCAGAAATAATGAAATACTGCCAGTAATTTGGAGGAACACACACTTACAAATATATGGCAAAAAATGCAAAATGTGTCCGTTTAAAATGTAGCTCAGAAAAGAGTTAGGATCGGGGTCATGAATCAAAGGGAGGTAAAAATTCTGGTTCCTTTTATACCATGTGAGCTAACCAAGTACTGTCATCTCTACAAACCTATTCCTTTGCCAAATTTAAATAGTGCTTTGGGATACTAAATGGGAAACCACTTAGCAAAGAGTCCTGGAGCATAGTCCATACTATGGAATTCACCAATTATAATTACGTTTTGGAACAAATGTTAAGAAACAAGTAGTGTTTCATGTTCATTTTTAAGTGTCAGGCATAAGACTTACAATCCTATGACTTAAGGTTGAGACTGATATATAAAAGGAATTACAAAACACCATTTGCCAAGGACAAATGCTAAGTAAAAATACACTCCAACTTGAGAACCAAAATACAACATGTAGGAAAGCTCCTTGTACAAAATGGTAGAAAACATCACACTAAAGATAATAAGACACCTCTCCTTCCTGAACACTACAAGAAACAGAATTCCCTGAGATCTTCTAGGGTTTTCCTGTCTGGATAAAGGAAGCCCCAATAAGTTCTCGTCACCACAATCGTGTTTCCAGTAGAGCATCAAAGCAAAACCTAGCACAGGCATCTGTAGCTCTCTCATCCTCAGCAATTCATTTTTTACTTCATTCTAGACATACCAAGGAACTACTTAGAAAGTCAAACAAATTTTGGTAGGCAGCAAAATTTCACTCAAAAAAATAAATAAAAATGAATTCTATTTTATCTTTTGACAACAATAAAAAATGTCAGAAGACAAGAAATGGTAACACGCCTTTAATCCCAGCACTCTAGAGCCAGAGGTAGGTAGGCAGATCACTTGACTTTGAAACCAGGCTGATCTATAGGCTACTCAGGAAAAGTTCATGCATCACTGAAAAATCCAGCCTCCAACAAAGAAAGAGAGAGAGAGAGAAAGAGAGAGAGAGAGAGAGAGAGAGAGAGAGAGAGAGAGAGAGAGAGAGAGAGAGAAAGGAAAGAAGAAGAACCGATTTTATTAAAAAGTTTGGATTATCTGTTTATATGTTTCTTTGCCTGGGGACTGGAGTGCAGAGGGTTTTGTAGCAAAATAAAGCAAGCAGAATTTATTTATGAAGCCTGCAGGCTCATTTCCCACAGCAGTAGCTATCCACTCCACTGCTAAACTCTGCAGAGCATCGACGGAGTGGGTGTGAAACTTCTCTAGTTTTCTCTCAAGCTGTAAACTGCAGGCCAGTAGCATCCTCAACGCTGCCACCCAAAGTGCCATCTTCATCTTATATCATCTCATCCCATGTGGTTGGGGGAATGAGGAGGATGTGCAGGCTCTGATGCTGTTTCCACTGTGTTTACTTTCCAAATGCTTTTATACCCTTTCTGTTTTCATGTTCCCCTTATAACAAAAGCCTCTGTGGCACTATTTCTATGTAAGTGTCGCTACCTCTTCACTACGTGAGTACATGGTGGCCAGACTCTGCTGACTTTAATAGATACCAGAGAAAATTCGAGATCCACACCCCAGACCCCTCTGTCTTTATCTTGCTAGTCTCCAGCCCAACTCAGTAGTGCATCGTGAGAGGATTCTCACAGAGGTGTGTGAACAGTCTAGTTTCTGATGAACAAGCTCTGTCTACATCACTTCCTCAATGACAACCCCTCAAACCCTAGGATATGCATCCTAGTAATGTGAGACAGCCAGTATGAAGCCCCTGACTTTTGCTTAGGGCAAACATTTAAGCAGGGCATACCCTGATCTCAGGTGCAGGGAAGTTTGTCTGCCTGACAGGTGGCTTATGGAGGTGAGTAATCCCTACTTAAAGGTGGACTTGTCACAAGAAAGAGACCAGAGCTGAGTCTTACATTCTTAGAACTTCATATCTTATCAATTACACTTCTGGGCTGCGTGCTTTCAGTCGCCACATATTCAAGTCACCAGTTTTGTCTGTTTATTTGTTTGTTTGTTTCCAGTATTGGACAGAGAGAGGTAGCAGTTCTACTGTGTTCTGTGTTTCAGACATATGACTGGATGGTTGACTTTCTGTCTCTACTTCTGCAGTTAGACCATCAGGCTGGATTAGTAAATTGGAATCCTCATTTTGTAGTTCAAAAGTGACTTCTTCCCACTTCTAATTGTAGCATCAGCATCTCAGTACAAGTTTAGTTTATACACAGTCTAGGATTTCTTAACGGAAAACATATTGATACCCTCAGTTTTAGAATTGAGATATAAAGCTTTGCTAATTTTCAGTTCCTTTCTTGAGGCCATTGTGTTTGGGGAATATCATGTGATTAATAATTGAATGTCAACTTGGTCAGGCATGGGATGCCCAGGAGCTGACCAAACAGTATGTCTGACTATATCTGGAAGAGTGTTCTAAAGAGCTTAGCATCCACACTGGTGGACTGACTAAAGCACATAGATCTTGTGTGTGTGTGTGTGTGTGTGTGTGTGTGTGTGTGTGTGTGTGTGTGTGTGACAGCTGGCCAGTTGCTAGCTGAATAGAACGAGGAATATAGGTGAAGGTTGATTCCTAGCTTGATTTGGGGGATTGATCTGTCAGTGACATTTTTGATTCTCAGACTGTCAGGTTAACTAGAATCTCAACTGTGAGCTCTTCAGTTTTGAGATTTCTTTCAAATATAACACCGGCTTTACAAGTCGACACACGTAGAGAGCCACATGTAAATCAAGGGCTGGAATACAGACTGAGAAAGTTGTTCCTAGGCAGTTTTGTAGCTTGAGTATGAAATACAGTATTGACAGAAACATTGTGCATCATATGACTGTGTATACAGAACACACAGACAGAGAGGGACATATACATTTGGTTCTCTTTCTTTGAAGAACTCTGACTAATACTTATTACTTGAAATCTAAAATTCATAGTTTTCCTTTATGGATCTGTAAGTCAGAGGCTTTGGAAGGCAAGTTACTTGCTGTAGGTCATTCTTCAAAGGAAGGCAAAGATAAACATGAAGGAAAGGAGAACTCATGGAGGACGTTAACACTGGGCTTGCATAGTTCCATTGGCAGGACTCGTGTCTTTCAAAACACTCAATCTTTACTTCCTGATTTCTACACATGTCTAAATGTTTTCAAAGGGAGTTCTAAGAACTCCATCTGTGCCTGGTAGTAAACTAGACAAGGCTCACACCATTCACTGTAGCAAACAGAAGTCACTGAAACCTGGAGATTAGATTTAAAGGATGTGCACTGTCATCCACACAGTCCACAGAGTCCTGTGAAGTTTCTATGTTGCTGGCTATTGGATGTTTGCTATCCTCCAGCACCATCAGTCACTATCCTTGGTTCTTGTTTTGAGCCTGAACCTCATTGAGGACCTGCTAGAATGGCAGTCTGAGTAGATCTCCAGTCATAGAGGATAGCAAGAAAGATGAGAACCATGAAGGTAACCTAGAACTCATGAAGGACTGAAGCCTTTGAGGACACACTGGATGTGCACATGTCTTACCGTCTCCAGCCTTAGTAGCACCAGTATCCTGCAGAGGAGCTCAATGATCTGAAAATGTACATGACTTGAGACTTGAAGAACCACTGGTGGAGACCGAGGAGTTCCAATTGCAAATGATGTCCTATGCAGCAGAATGAGCCAGCAGGTCAGGGGGAGTGTGGGATGCCACCAGCATGGCCAGAGACTTGCATTTTGTCTTTAGAGTGGAGACACCATGATGATGTTTCTCTGCTGCCTTTCGGATGATAGGCAACATGACACTGTGACAAGCACTTGCCTGCGATTGAGCAAGGATTCTGGATGGTGTTTTCTTCTCCTCTGGAAGACACAGGAAACTACCATTCAGCTCCTCCAAGGCTTCGGGCATCTGCATGGAAGGCACAGCAAGAGGAGAGACAGTGTCAGTGCATCCACTGCTCCACCATAGTCTGCTTTCTCATTAGGAAAACAAAAGGTCTCCCAGGAATTCTGAGGCCTGCAAAGGAGGAGGTAGAAACAGCTTTTGAATTACTCAAAAGATTTTTTAAAAAATCTATTGAGTTCTCATTTGAAGTCCATAGAACACTCACTTCCCAGTTTGAAAATTGGTATTTGAGGAGCAAATTAAGCATCCAAACTTCCTAAAATCTTCCTAAAAATGTATCTTAAGGAAACCAAATAGGTCCAAATGATGACTGTTCTACTGTATAGAAGACTGTTAATTAAGAATATGGAAAGCAAGACAGAATCAGAGAAGCTCACATTCTGTAATTCCTATTAAATTTAGCAATTTAGTTACTATGTTGAATTCTAATTAAAATGTTTAGTTGTTGGGACCTAGAAAGCCACGTAGGACCCAAAGTAACCCTGCAGAGATTGCTTTCTTGTGTCTGATGGGGAAAGAGGGGCTAAGGGTTCAGTGAAAGCTCAGACTGGACCAACAAGCTCATCAGGTAAAGGAGCTTGCCACCAAGCCTGGTGACTTGAGTGTGATCCCTGGAATCATGTCCAAAGGAGAGAACTCCTCCCAAAAGTTATCCACTGCTGCCACACAGTACACAGTGGCATTCATGTGCACAAGTGCGTGCATGTCTTGCCACGCACACACACACACACACACACACACAGAGAGAGAGAGAGAGAGAGAGAGAGAGAAGAGAGAGAGAGAGAGAGAGAGAGATAAAAAGTCCAAACGGCCATGCCCAAGAATGAATCCTAGCATCCAGTCAGTGTTGCAGAACAGAAGGCAGAAGCAGGCCATTCAGCAGGAGCGGCAGGCCAAGTCTTCAGCAAGCTAGCATGTTTCTAAGAAGGTGGGTCTTCTTAGAAGACCGGGAACCAGGAACCGGGAACCAGGTTGTGTCCGAACAAATGAACCATAAAAGGATTTTTTGAGAACATGATGCAGACATTTGCATTTGGACCAGAATTATTGTTAATGTTGGCATTCATTCTACACTCCACCCAATGGTTACCTAGCAACAGCCAGGTAGGCCTGGCTTGGTATAATAGGGACTATTTGGACTCTCTTTTCTCTGACTCTCTAACCCCCATGCTCTCCCTGACCCCTTTCACTTTTCTCCCCTTCCCCTTCCCCATCTCTCTTCACATGTTCCCAGCCAGCTTCTTCTCCTCTCCTCTCCTCTCCTCTCCTCTCCTCTCTCCTCTCCTCTCCTCCTCTCCTCTCCTCCTCTCCCTCCTCTCCTCTCTCCTCTCTGTCTCTCTGCCTCTCTGTCTCTGTCTCTGTCTCTCTCTCTCTCCCTCCTTCCCTCCCTCTCCTTAGTCTTTCTCCCCTCTCCCTCTCTCTCTGTCTCCTCCTTTTCTTTGCCTGTACTCCCTCCTCAACTCCCCTTCCCATACCCCTAAATAAACTTTATTCTTCTATACTAGTCCCCACAGTATGGCAGTATCTGGGTGTGCAGGGGAGGATGCCTCAGCATGGTCCAGCTGAGGTATCCCCTCCCGGCACACTCTATAAAACATACCCTTGGCTTTTTTGACCAAGCCAGCTCAGTCATTCAACAGGTTCTCCAGGGCAGGAGTGAGGATTAAAAAGAAAAAGACGATTAGACAACATTTAACATGACTCCAGCCAGTTCTGAGGCTGAAGCAGCTTTATTTTTCTCAGTCTGCTTTTATATCACTTCAATTACATGAGGAATGAGAAGATCAGTTCTAAGTCAAGGTGATAAAAAAATCCTGTAACCACCTTTTTGGGGACGAATATGGATGATCAAGATCAGATTCCTGCCAAGTGTCTAGAAGCAAGTAGCCCCTGAAGTCGCTCTACACTTTTTATAAAACACATCCATTCTAACAGGTGGAAGGGTTGCTGTGTGGAAAGTTAGAGAAGCTCGAGTGAAGCAAGCAGGTAACAAGACATTGTCACACTTCAGTGACACCTCACCCTTCAGTGCTGAGGAGGAGCTGAGCTAAAGTGTCCATAGCAGTAATTTCTCAATGGTAGGGAGATGCTATATCATTGGATTTCTCTTTATTTTAAACAACCATGATTTTTTTCAGGATGCGCACATGATATTTATTTGATTATCAGTTATTATTTATGTAATGTGTATGGGTATTTTTGTCTGCATGTATATGGTGTCCACATGAACGCCTGATGCTCTAGAAAGCCAAAGAGGGTGTCAGATCCTGTTGAAAGAATAAAGATTTTAAACTATCCCCCACTGACCCTGCTGTGAGGACAAGTGCACCTCACAGCAAAGAATAACATTACATGTTTTGGGATGTAGCCTGGCTATAGCCATCACAAACCATCTGGCCTCGATAAGGCCTGACTCAACAGTCCTGAAAAAAATAAGAACTAGAGTTAGCTTGCCCCAGAAGCAGGGTGGCCTAGAGTTGAACTGAGCCCAAGTTAGATCATGTGTGCCAATGTAAACCAACCAATGAAGTTGCTTTGTGTGACTGTTGCCAACTGCCTATGTAATTTTCCCTATAAATACCTTCCCCTAATTGGGCTCGGGGTCGACTCCTCTGTCTCCTGTGTGAGATACGTGTCGTCCCCAGAACTCTCGTTCCTCAAATACACCTCTTGTTTATTACATCAAGACCAGTTTCTCGTGAGTTCTTGGGGGTTGCGTCGTCTTGAGATTTGAGTGGGGGTCTTCCCCACCCTGGTGGTCTTTCACTGTTGGTTGTGAGTTGAGAATTGGTTGCTAGAATTGAACTCGGGTCCTCTGTAAGAATAGCCAATGCTTTCAAACACTGAGCTAAGCTCCCTGGGTAAGCAACCGCCAAATAGGAGTTGGAAGTGTCATTTCCACATCTAGATACTAGGATAAAGAGTCCCACGTCTAAATCCCATCTGTGAATTCAGAGTCTTCCAGGGGTATCTGAAAAGACCTTCCCATACAGGCCCAATACCTCTGAGACCTTCTCATGCTCTTCCCACCCCAGCTTTAGTTTCCTTGATGGTGACCTGGGCCCTTGAAAACAAAAGAAGTAAAAAGTTCTTAAGAAGTCGTGGCTTTTTGTTTAGCTTCTGGTTCTTGGTGGCTTTGATGAAAAGCTGGATTATAGGAAAAAAGATTTTTCACATTAATTTGGGATCATAGAATTCACATCCAACAAACTGGGGAGACTGGGCTCAGAGCTGGAGAGGGGAGACTCAGATGGAACTTGAGAACTGTCCAAAGCTACATCCCATTTCCCTTTGCAACTGCAAGAGCGGGAGAGACCGATTTCTGAGTTGTGCTGATTTGTGCTATAGTAGGCTTGGTAATGAGAAAGCACTGTGCCTCCCTTTGTAGCCTCAAACTCCAGGCTCTCCTGTCTCAGTTCCCCAAGCATCAGGAGGGCAGGTGTGCGCTGCTACAGCGCTAGCAGGAACAGGAAGATTCCTGTGTTCTGTTATCTTCTTCATGGGCTGAGGCTGAGCCTGGAGTCTCCATGTCAGCAGCATCTTTCAAGGCTGTTCCTCTGCAGCTCTGACACCTTTTTTTTTTTTTTTTAAATGTAAACCAAGTTTATTTTTCCTTTTAAGTAGTGTTCATATAGCAGTACAGCTAGGTAAACAATGTGAATTAGTATAAGTCATCTCAAAAGCCAGAGTTTAGTTTTCGTTGTTTTTTAATGAGTTGTTAAAAAGATGCAGTCTATTCTAACAGGATAAATATTTTTAACCATTTCAATTTGAGTTAATGAAGGCTCACAAATGAGCAGCACTCCTCATTGAGGAAAACAAAAAGCTGTTGTCAACAAGGGACAGCTCACACACACAAAGAAAAAGAACTGTGTAAAAATAACTAACTGTTCCCATATTAAATCTTGACGCCTGGGGAGATGCCTGGGGAGGTTCACTGTCAGAATATTCAAGCACTTGGGCACCCTCTAGAGGAACAACTTGAAAACCTTCAAAACTTCATTTGGAAATAAGAAGAAAAATCTGATTTTACCTAAGCTATAAAATTTTAAGCTCAGAGTTACCACTTGGACTTTTTTATTTAAAAACCTCTCCGGAAGGTGTCTTGCTCTAAAGCACCCATGAAATGGGCGCAGCCACTGTCTTTGCTACTGTTCCAGTCCTTTCTGTACAGCAACACAGGGACAATCATCTCCAGTTTCTGAGTTTCAGTCAGCTGTGAGCATTGCTCCAGTGTGGGACAGCTAGCTCTCCTCCAGTCCTTAGGGACAGCATTCTTAACATTTGAATGCCTGCAGCATCGCTCACCTTTGTCCCTTCTTCCTCCCTCCTTCCTGTCCTTCTATTTGTCTGTGCTAGACAAGTTTCTGCCATTAGACTGTCACCCCACATTTGAGTTTCTTTTCATAGGATTAAATTACCAAATCATATAAAGTGACATCCCCAGAGATGACAGCTTGTTTCCATGTCACTTCCTTGTGGCCTTTTGAGAAAGGCTCTCAATGCACAGCCCAGGCTCAACACAACCTAGAGACCCCTCCTGCCTCTGCCTCCCAGTCCACATCGCTTTCATCTGAAATGAGATTAAAAGCTCAAATTTCAACATATCTCCCTAGTACTGAGAGCTTTCTCTCTTGAAGATGCTCTGATAATTTAGTGGGCCAGTGTTGATTTGAATCAGTTTGACTTTGGGTTGGTAAAAATTTTCACTGAGTCCGTGGACTTCATTTCTTCTCTTTGAGAGTCTCTGAGAACCTGGTTCTTATTTTTTTTTCTTCAAGGCCCAAGACTCCAGAGTTTAGAAATATACCAAAGGTGAAGATTCTAGTAAGAAATCTTGTGCCATAAACTCAGGCCTTAAAGGGAAGGCTAGGGATGACTTAGAAGTAAAGGCAAAGTATTTTTACACTCTGTTCATGGGGAGAATAAAAATCAGTAAGATAGACAGAAAGTGAACACTAAAGAAAACAGAGCCCTGCCCATGAGACCTCACAGGTACCTGTTGGTTGGGCTTCTCTGTGAGCTTCTAGCCCCAACATCATCTCACCTGGATGTTCTACTAACATCATGCCTGGTTGAGTTTACAGTTGTTTAAGATCAGACATAGTACCAGTGTCGGAGTCAACGTTCTATTGCTATGAAGAGACACCATGACCATGACAACTCTTACAGAGGGAAATTTTTAATTGGGACTGGCTTAACATTTTCAGGGGTCTAGTCTATTATTGTCATGGGGGGGTGGGAACACAGGAAGCCATGGTACTAGAGAGGTAGCTGAGACTTGTACATTCCAATCAGCAGGCAGCAGGAAGGGAGCAAAGACATTGGGCCTAGCTTGACCATTGTCAGATTCTCTTTTTGATCACCAAGAAACAAACAGATTTAGGTCTGTGGAGATTTCCTGTTTCAGGCAAATGTGGTGGTTAGGCCCTGTAATTCTAACACCCTGGAGACAGAGAATCAGTCATGGTGAAGACCAACTTCAGCCCATAGTGAGATCCTGTCACACACACACACACACACACACACACACACACACACACACATACACACACACACACACACACACACACACACACACACACACACACACGGAAAAACCCAAAAAAAAAAACCAAGAGCCTGAGGAAATGTACCACACCTTGATTACATAACCTTCTGGGTACCCTGAGGAATTACTGGGGTCAGACTAGCTGGTCAATAAATCTTAACAGTGAACAGCACTGATCAATCAATAGGCCTTGACTGAATACAAAGAGAAAGGGGGTGGAGCATAAGCATTCATTGCTCTCTGTGTTCTCAGGGTGGATACCATATAGACAGCTGCCTCCACCTGTCATGGTGGGCTGTGGCCTCCAATTGCTGGCCAACATACACCCCTTCATTAAGTTGATTCTCGGGCATGTGATTTAGTAATGGGGAAGAACTCATGTGGTAGGACATCTACAAATCCGTGTGAAAAGGCAGGCATGTTAAAAATAGGGAAAGGCTCCAGAGGAAGCTTCATAAACAAGAAAATCTCCAAATTGCAGTCTTTAAGTATACTGCATGTATAACACCAACATTCACAAGTAAAATACATCCAAATTTCAAGGAGCGACATTGTAGGCATGGTGGCACATGTGTGTAATCCCGGCACTTGAGAAGATGAAGCAGGAGGATCTCTGTGAGTTTGGGTCAGCCAGGACTACATAGTAAGTTCAAAGCCACCTTAGAGTTTGTCTAAAAAGAAATTTTTTTCAGCAAGATAACATAACAAGTCCAAAATAGATAAACAGAAAAGTCCAACAATAGAAGTGTTACTGAGGATGCAGAATGATAGGATGCAGACTCCTGGGATGTGGTGTAAGCTGGAAAACATTTTTATACCAATAAAACTAGGTGTGCCCATCCCCTGTGATCCTGAAGACACAGGCCTGTGTACACTGCATTAGAGGATCTGCCTTCTCAGATCCAAATCCTCCATTTCAAGATGCAGGAAGCAGAGCCATACTGACTGCAGGGTGAGTCTGCAGGGTGAATCCGCAGCCATAAGTGCTGTGGATCCCCCCTCAGTCCTCCAATTCTTGAGGGAGCCAGCTACTAATGGTAGCTTAACACTTGGTTAAGTTGTTAGTGCGAGCAGGCTATAGTTCCTGGGGCCTGGAAAAACATTTGACTGTCATCTTGGAATTAATCTGCTGTGCATGGCTAAAAGAATCTGCACCCAGGGTCTACTAGCCGGTATCTTGGTGACATTAAACATGTACCCTTTGCCTGGAGATTCCCCGGGGTGACCTTAGATTGGTCCCATTTCTAGCTGATAGAATTGGAGGTAGAGCTTAGATTGGCTATGAGCTCCCTGCTTCTGGTCTTTTGGATTATCAGGGTCTAATGTCTTTCCTACAAAAAAAGACAACATAAGAAAAGTACAATTTATTGAGGTTGGAAGCCCACTGTGGCTGGCATCATTACCATGGCATCATTCTGTGAGTAGCATATGAAAGTGGGCTCTAGCATTCATGTGGTAATTTGTGTCAAAACAAGATTGCTGAGTGATCAAGACAAGAGAGATGAAGTAATAGAAAATATTTGGTAACTTAAGAACATACTATTTTAAAGTTTTAAGCTTAGAAAGTTGTTATAATCATACAAATATTATTTTAAAATATTTTTGTGTTCAAACATTGATTAATTAAACGATTAATGAAACATATAAATCTAAAGAAAATAAGAAAACTGTCATTATAAGAACTGTGTCTGTTTTGTCTTTAGTGGGTTCGAGACTCTGGTGGTGACCTATATTCTGTGGCCCTGTTTAGCTGGGTGTGGTGACACTGGGTGCTGAGGACCACAATGTATGGGCTTTTACCATTGGTTCCAAGCTCTGTGTCAGGATCATCTCTGTCCACATAAGGTTTCCAGTCTGGAACTTTTGGTCAAGCCCAGACATGAGCAAGGGCTTAGCCTTGTGAATAGTCCTCTGGGTCCGATGCAGGGTCTCCACGAATGTGACAGGGTAGTAACTTTTACCTAGTGAACATCTCAATATGGGGGGCATCTGGCCCTTAGGAGGGCAAAAGGTAGGAGGTTAGCCCAATTTTCATTGGTCTCATGGACACATTTTCCCCTTCCTGAGTTTTGCCGCCTCTAGGCACAATGTAATTTTATATGAACATTTAGTGCCTTTGCCAGATTTAGAGGAAACTTTGGTCATGAAGGTGAGGGCATTGTCAAATCTCAGAGGTAGAGGCAACCCATATATAGAATATTTTTGTCTTCTGATAACAGCAGAGAGTATGGGTCTCTTGTTCAGCAAGAACTGCCATCCGTTTGCCTACTGTTTCTTTTTGTCGCTTGGTTTCTTCCAGTGTTCTTTCTGTCAAGGTGAGGTGTCCCCTCTCTCTAAAGAGGGCCTCTGGACACTGGCATTGGCAAATGCATTTCAACTGTTTGCAGTATGCATGTCTTTGCCCTTCTCCTAGCAAAATGAATGGGATAAAGCCAGAAGGTCAGCCCTTTGTGCTGAAGTCCATTGGCTGAGGGACTGGGCCTATACCAGCCTGGGTAGGTGACCACTGCAACCTAGTATACCTGATTCCATGTTGAACAAAGCTGCTCCATATAAAACCTCTTCATGTCTGTAGGAAGTGCAGAGTGCAGCTGCAGTGGAGCCCAGAGTGGAAGCCAGAGGCTTCCACCAGCCCCAGAGCAGAGCAGGATGCAGCAGCCACAACTGCAGAGGTAGCAGCAATCAGGCCTGGGTTCCTGCTTAAGACGGGAGATGAAGCTGATCACATCCACCTTCTACCACAGCTATGGGTGCTTCTGCATGGCCAGACCCTGCCTGCAGGATCTGAGCTTTGAGCTCCTGTTGATCAGAACTGGAGGAGCCAGAGCCTGGGCAGTTCCTGGAGTACATTTCCCCTTATGAGGGTTGGTATGGGGCCTCTCCACATCCACGGCTATGTCCCTCCTCTGTTCGGTGGAGTCTGATGACCTGAACTTGGCTGCTGTCTTGGAGTGGCTCCTTTGGGTTATCATCTGGTAGTGGGCTGGCTGGACTGATAGCTATCGTTTTATTAAGTCATATGTGGGACTGGCCCAGAAGATGTGCCTCACAATGGGTTATTTCAATGTTATGCATCCACTTACTGCAGTTCCCCTCAGGAGGTCCATTACAATGTCTAAGATGTAAGTTAATAACAGTTCCTGGAACAAAGTCAACTTATTTATTAGTCTGGTTGTAGCAGCAACTGCTCACAAAAAAGCAGGCCAAACAGGATCAAGTCGTTTGGATAGATAGGCCACTAGCCTCCTCCAGGGTCACAGTGCCTGAGACATTCATCATAGCCATCCTACTCCACAAAACTCCTTCTGGGCCTGTGTCCACTACCCACAATACTACTCAGGAGCCCCTACTGCTAGCATCACCATAGCAACCGTAGCACCGACTTGCAGCCACAGTTGCTGCCAGAAGAGGGGTGCAGCATGGATGGGCCAGCATGACCTATGAGCCTATGGGAAGTTGTGTATCATCCCAGGGGCAGCAGTAGCTGTTGTCCCAGGAGGGCTCACTTCCCTTCTCTTTTAGATCTTTGATTCCAATCAATAGAAGTTACAGAAATATACAGAGAGATAAATACATAGAGAAAATTATCAGGGTCCCAACCATACATTCATGCACCTGAAGAGACCATATGGACCCCAGTCATAGATCCTCACCATCTGCATCTCATTAGCATCCTAAACAGAAGGTGCCTTAACCAGACTTAACTCTAGAGGTGACAAACCAGGCAACTTTCAATTTTGATCCATTTTTGGGCTGGAGGTGTCAGATTCTTTTAAAGCATTGGCCGTCAAAGAGATTTCATGAGGAACATCTCAGGTTGTACAACTCTCAGAGTTCTTGACCATTACATTCTTTCCAGCTCCAGGGATCTCCAAGTTCACCAGTGTTTCAAGGTCTGGACCCGAGATGGAGGTGTGTTACTGGGAGTGGATTTTGAGGTTGCAAAGGCCCCCACCATTCCCAGTTAGCATTTGTTTTCTTCTACTTCTTCATCAACTTCGGAGCTCTCAGCTGTTCATGCCACATGTTCTTGCTCTAAAACTCTGAAATTGCAAGTCCCCAATTAAATATGTTGTTCTATATGTCGCCTGGGTCACCTGTTTAGTCCTTCTTAGTTCTAGCATTCTGTTAATAGAAATAACAACAAAAATCAAGCTTTCTGATTTTGTAGATTCTTTGCCAGGGCATGGTAAGATCTAGCTACCTTCATTGTGATGATTTTCAAGACTATACTGATTTCTAAATCTTGCTTTTCTCAAAGACTGGAATGGTCCCCTTGTCAATAACAGATGGGGCCTGCTGATTCTTTTTACTAAGTCAGGTAATTGTGAAGGGCAGGAAAAGGAAACCCCAAACACCCAACTGCAATTAGCTGTGAACTTAGCTTTGCTGCACCTGGAGGCCATTCTGGAAAGAGAAAGCCATCCATTCCAGGCAGTCCACTGAGAGGAGGTGATTGGCTGCATCCAGAGAATAGACTTAGTAGAGTTAAATTTTGCATTTCTGATAATTCCCAGGTAATGGAGCTACTGGTGCTTGTCCAGGCCACAGTTTCAGAGGTGTTGGTCTAGCCTGCTTGACTGGTAAGTGAGGAGGTTGTTCAGGTTTTGATATTCATGGAATTTTTACTTTCCTGAACTTCTAGGAATACATGCCAAGTAGGCTTGAGTCGATTAACTTGTCTTCATAGTTTGCATGGTGGTTAGTGTTTGTTGATCATCAACTTGACAGCACCTGGAATCTCCCTGGAGACACACCTCTAGGCACCCAAGTGGAAGATCATTTGATTATTAGCTCTATTATATAAGGCATTACTAGATTTAGGTTAGCCTCTGGACATGCCTGTGCAGAACTATTTTGATTAGACTAATTGAAGTGGGAAGACCCACCCTCTATGGTTGACTGGGATAGTGGACTGGATAAGAGGGATGAAGTGATCTGAATACCAGCATCTTCCTCTGCTCTCTGCCTGCAGTCAGTACAACAGCTCTCAAGCTCCTGCTGTCTTGACTTTCCACTATGGTGGATCTTGCAACTATAAAACAAAGTGAACTTCTCTCCCTTAAATGTTGCGTTTGTACACATATTTAATCACAGCAACAGAGAAGTGACAAACCCAATCAACTTCTATTTAATATCCTTAAAATCCACAGGAATCTCAACCAGGAGTCATAACCTATTGTCCAGAAAAACTGGAAATTTAGGGGGAAGAGACACTCTTTCACAGTGCTTCTCCATTCACAAGCATTTTATGGGAACACAGACACTCAAGAGACAGAAAGTGGTCAACTGCAATGGAACTGAAAGGACACAGACCCCAATCACATGGTGGATCCCATGAGTCACATGGTGGATTCCATGAGTCAGATGGGTAGATCACATGGTAGATCCCATTAGCTCTGCTTCCTAAGCCACTGTGTACTTATCTCCTTTTTCCCTGCTACCTGAATCCAGCTCCATCTTGCCTGAATCTTTCTGCCATGTGTGATGGTATTACCACTTTGATTTCCCATGATTCTGTGCTTTTCCCTTTGTATTCTGATGGCCATGGTGCTTGTTCAAAAACACCATGCTGTGATGGATTTACTCCTGGTGCTATCCTATAGCCACAAGTTGAATTCAATCATTAACCTTAGTGGTTTGAATTCTGCTGTGCCTAACACTAGTTTTTGTTCACGTTTAGAGGACAGAGCCTTTGATTCATTTTTATCTTTGAGGGGAGTCTTTCAACTAGGCTTCTCTGCCCATGCACATAGAGTCTCTATGTCCCTTTTCAAGTACATAAATCATAAAATATACCCTCCCTCTGATTTGGTGGTTTTCATAACATAAAAACCCAGGGCCAGGCTCTTTACAGATTCATTGCTTCCTTACCTTGTCCAGTACAAAGACTGCAGCAAGCCATGCCTTAGCTGTGACCCAAGCAAGCTGTGCCCAAGCCCCAACAAGCCCTAGCCAAGACCTAGCCCCCAGACTTGGCCTAGAGACCCTAGTCTGAGCACGAGCCTGAGCTCCGAACTGCCGAGGCAGACCAAGCCCATCCTGAGCCAGAGCACAAACCCTAGCCCTAGCCCTGGCCCAAGACCTCACCCAAGCCTGAAGCCTAGCCCTAGCCTGAGCCTGAGCCCGAGTCTGAGCCTGAGCCCGAGTTCGAGCCCGAGCCCGTGCCCTAGCCGTAGGGTCAACTAAAATACAATTTTATTAGTCTGGTCTCTTAGTCTGCAGCACATCTATCTAAGCTCTTATGGCTCTTAGAGTCTCTAGGGAGAAGTAGTGTGTAATTCTTATAGGAGGACTGCATTTATATGTTACTTGTCCTTTTCCCCTTGCAGCTTTTATTACACTTTATTTGTTCTCCATGCTTACTGTCTTAGGTAATATATGCCCAGGGGTATTCTTTTTCAACTCCAGGCCATTTCATAACTCTGTTTGCTCCTTTCACTTTGATAAGTCTCTTATTTAAGTTAAGGACATTTTCTTCTGTATTTTTGTTGAGAATTTTTTTTGTTTGTTTTTTGGGTTTTTTGCTTTTGACCCGAGTTTCTTTTCCTCCTTCTTATATACTTTATTGTCTTTATCATTTTATTATTATATTTGTTATTTTGTAGAAAAGCCCTATCTATTTCTTGGATGT
This sequence comes from Rattus rattus, assembly GCF_011064425.1. Lineage (NCBI taxonomy): Eukaryota > Metazoa > Chordata > Mammalia > Rodentia > Muridae > Rattus > Rattus rattus. Next base: position 46,490,389 of record NC_046157.1, on the reverse strand, counting down.
TTTCTTACAGGATTGACTTTCTTTCTTTATTTTTCCTTCCTTCCTTCCTTCCTTCCTTCCTTCCTTCCTTCCTTCCTTCCTTCTTTCTTTTTTTTTTTTCTTTTTTTCGGAGCTGGGAACCAAACCCAGTGCCTTGCGTTTGCTAGGCAAAGGCTCTACCACTGAGCTAAATCCCCAACCCCCTCTTTCTTTCTTCCTTCCTTTCTTTCTTTCCATTTCCTTTCTTCCTTTTCCCCCTCCACTCTTTTCCTCCTTTTGGATTTAACATATTCCTCTATCTATGCATCCATTCCTCCTATCATCTCTTCAATGCCTGAGACTCTCTATTCCATCTGTTGTAGTCTGTTATTAAAATCTGCCTCTGAGAGACTGAGTTCCTACATTTTACTCATCCACATCTCCCTGTTTAGGTTTTCTTTATTCATTTCCTTTCACAGTTAGGGTTTTCACAGATTTCTTTATTTTTCTCTTTAAAGACCTCTATCATATGTGCAAATGCTGTTTTACAGTCTTTTTTATTCTCGTTCTTCAGTCATGCTGACATATTCAGGGCCTTCTGTGATAGTGTTGATGGGCTCTAATAGAGATTTGAATGCCCTGGCTGTACTGGTTGTGTTTTTATACTAGTCTGTAGGTATCTGGGATTGGGAAGATTGTAATTCTAGGTGCTGGAGTCTGGTTTTGTGTGATAGAAAGTATTTGATCTCAACCATGAATTTCTACCCATCCTTTGTCCATTTAGTTTCTGGATAAAAGATGCATACAAGCTTTATATTTATGATAATCCTTAATTAGCACAGGAACTGGGCAGATAGCTATCCTGTACACTATTATGCATATTTCTCAGCCAATAATTCCATTACATAATTTGCCATGGTTTTGTCTGGACTGCTTTTACCCCAATTAGCCAATTCCCATGGCCATTATCTAAAGATTCTTACCTCATGGTGGCTTCTCCTCTGCTCTGTTTACCTTCTTCTATCTACCCCTGTCATGGTCTCCTCCCATCCCCAAGCTGGGAACACCAGGGAACACCGATCTCAATTCTGCACAGCTTTTGAGGATAGGCATTTTTATTTACAATTCAAAAATAACTTCTGGGCAAGGTCACTTAAGAGTATGGATTAGTGTTTTCTTTCTTTTGTTTTGTTGTTGTTGTTTTTCATTTGGCTTTGTCTGTTTGTTTGTTTGGTTGGTTTTTGAGACAGTGTTTCTCTATTAGTATTTTCAAAAGCCAATTGTTTGATTAAGATATCTGGGGTCAGAGAAAGGACCACCCGTTTCCTTAAATCTTGTGTATGGTAATCAAGAAATTCTACTAAAACTTCTGAAGGGCCCTGTTACCCTTCAGCCCCAGGGTTTATATAGGTACCTCTGGATATTCTCTAATTTACTTTATTGATCAGGATGGTCTTAAACTCAGAGATCTGCCTGCCTCTGTCTCCCGAATGGTGGAGTTAGAGGCGTGTGCCAGCATGCCAGGCTAGTGCCCTGAATAATTGCAAGAACTGAGTAGTCTCTCCCTGCTAAGAAAGATTTTGATATGCATGCTGTGCAGACATTTTCAGGGAGTCATGAAATCAGTATATCTTGCTGACTCATGCCTGCTGAGGCCTGCCTGGCTCTGCCAGGTAGTGCCAAAGCTGCTGATTCATGTTTACTATCCAGAGTCTACCAAACTGGATCGCTGATGTATCTGTGAAGGGTTTGTGAGTAGATCAAGCTGCTGCTGCTGACCTGTGAACTGACTGCCGATTTCCCATCTGACAAAACAGATGGGAGTTGCTCCAAAGAACCATTTTTAAACAAGTCCACTCCCCCATATTCTTTCTTTCCCACTACCTCTGGTAAAAATGGCTAAAAGGAAAGTTAAAATACTTAAGAACCATCATTAAAAATAGGTTTTAAAAAGTTGCAGTTATACTCCTGCTTTTTAGTTCCCGAGAAACATCCCTGGCTCTTCTAAAACTTGGTGTGTAGACCAGGGTGGCTTAAAACTTACAGAGATATGTCTGTCTTTGCCTCCTGAGTGCTGGGATTAAAGGTATGTACCACCACCCCATCCAGTCAACAGCTCTTGAAAAGCTTCACTCACACATGACATGGTGCTGAATCTGTTTCTACCACATGAGTCACTAAGAGATAATGACACTCTTACCTTCCCACTCGAGTGGTTCTGTTCAGTACCTCTATTCCAACACACATGATCCAAATTATTCTTCTGCCCCTAATGTTGTTTTACTTTTCTTCTGTTGCCATTTGGAAGTTAGTGTTGAAATTAGAAGCTTTAAAAGTCAATAAATAAATCGCAAAAGTTAAAACATGCACATGAACGATAATCAATACTTTACATGGCACAATGGTCAAGATATTTCTAAATTTAGAAAAATATGAGGGACATCTATCACGTTAAAGAAACATAAGAGTTATCTCTGATACCTCTTCAGTTACCTACTCTAATAGGAACTAATGTTGAAAGCACCATTAGGAAATCTGTGTCCTTTCCTGACAAAGACCAGCATTGGCATCCATCTGGTGTGCAAACTGAGGCAGGCAGCCATTGGGGGTCAGTGCTTAGAGCTCCTGATGGTTGGATCCAGATACCTAAAGATGCTGCTGCCAAAGGAAACCAGAAATCAGAGAAGTTACTCAGCAGATCTGAAGGAACAATACTTAAATTACTGGGGCTGGAACTCCCTGAGGGTACTGGAAAAACTATGAACTTTTTCTAACTTCTTGGGGCCAGCAAGAAAGAGAAGGAAAGAGAGAAATTTTCTCTCTCTCTCTCTCTCTCTCTCTCTCTCTCTCTCTCTCTCTCTCTCTCTCTTTCTCTTTACACACACACACACACACACACACACACACACACACACAAATACACACACAAACACACAGAGGAACGAACACATGCACTGAGTGGATGAAACAAAAGACAAAGTCCAATAACTTCATATACACAAATATATGCATACAAACACACAGACGTATATGCATAGAGACCTATAGACAGACATATGTACATTCACACATAGATTAGTTAACGCAGACCTCTAGCAAGCAGGCTTCAAACATTTCATACCTGGATGCATAAGTACACACAATAGGTGGCCTGAGAAAGCAACACACACCCAGAAAGGCAACAACCTTTGCACATATACCTACATACATACATATTGTTGATGGGTGAAAGGAACAATATTCCAAACTACCATAGACACAAACATTACACATACACATATGTGGTGAATGAGGGTGAAAGCTCCAACCCTCATTCATGCAAACTCTGCACATATATACATATATACATACATACATGTGTACATGCATACATACATACATGCATACATGCATGCATACAAGCACACACAATTGATAGATAAAAGAACAATGCTCTAACCATCACACACACAACCCTTACACATATTCACACATACCCCATAGTTTATGTTATAAGAAATAATGCTGCAGCCCACCACACATAAGCCTCAATAGAGACACATAGTTGGTAGATGCTCCAATCCCCACAATTTATTCTTCATTTCATCCAATATATATCCCAGCAAAATCTTTCATGCAGTATTAAATTACAATGTGTTTCTGTTTTAGTTTTATTGTAGTGAATGGTTAGTGAATGATGTGTTTTTCAATACCTTATAAGAAATAACATTACAAGTACAGGTAAAGAACAAAAATTAGTACCAAAAACCCATGAACATTCATAACAAAGCAACTTATCATAGATTAACAAAGCGTAAGCAAGCAAGATAGTTTTCTCAGCCAGTTTCTGTTACTGGCAGGCAGCAATTAGCAATTACAAAGAAATGAGTAATTATTTTCTTATTTTTCTTAAAAGTAATCTTGTAAGAATCTTAAAAGAATCACACATAAACTTTTATATAAAAATCAGTCATATCTTCCTTAAGTCCTCAGAATGCATATTGACTTATCAGAAATTCGTAGTAAGTCTTATCAGGATGCTGAGGGGAAAATGGGTGTAAGAAATCAATTATCACCAGTCCAGCCTGAGTGAGAGTCATGTCAGCTATTAGTGCCATTGTACTTATTTCCTGATCATAAAGATCCTAGCTTAACCCATACGAGTATGCCTTACTGAACTTCAAATTATTTCCTAAGATTTTCTACATCATAGCCAATAGTAGAAAACATCTCAGCCTAGCTTCACTAACAACTTTTATTCCCAATATTTTGTAAGGGTGGAGGTCATTGCTGACAATCTAAGTTCTTCACAGGTCCAAAGGCTTTTCCTCCTATTGATGCTGGACAGTGCCATCCTCTGCCACATATGTGACTAGAGTCATGGGTCCCTCCTTGTGTACTCATTGGTTGGGGGTTTAGTGCCTGGGAGGTCTAGTGGGGTTCGATTGGTTTATATTGTTGTTCTACCTATGGTGTTGCAAACCTTTTCTGCTCTTTCAGTCTTTTCTCTATCCTCTCCATTGGGGTCCCCTTGTTCAGTCCAATGGTTACCTGCAACCATCCTAATCTGTATAGTAGGGCTCTGGCAGAGCCTCTCAGGAGACACCCTTTATCTGGCTCCTGTCAGCAAGCACTTCTTGGCATCAGCAATAGTGACTGGTTTGGTTGCTGTTTATGGAATAGATCCCGAGGTGGGCCAGTCTCTGGATGACTTTTTCTTCAGTCTATGCTCCATTCTTTGTCCCTGTATTTCCTCCCATGAGTATTTTGTTCTCCCTTCTAAGAAGAAATGACACATCCACATTTTTGTCGTCCTTCTTCTTGGGCTTTTGGTCTGAATGCTCTCTGAGTCCAGGGAAACCAAGGATGGGGATTGGAGCTAACTTCAGAGAGTTCTCTATTCTAGGTTTAGAGTGGCTCTTGCAGCTTACCACCACCCTAGACCCTTAGCTCATCCCCTGACTCACATGATAATGACTGCGAAACCAAGTGGACAGGTGCTTGAGAACAGCTATCTCAATTCCTGAAAGATCACCCTGTGGCATCTCTCCTTGGGTGCTGATAACAGGGTCCAGGGACTTTGGCCTCAGCCCAAAAGTAACAGGAAACTAAAAAAGAACAACCAGGGAACTTTCCTACCTCACACAGGAAGGGTAGGAAGGAGAGCCTGGTGCACATGCAGAGGCCTGCAAGGACCTGTCCTACCCAGTCTTTGTGCCCTTCCCCTTTTCAGCTTGTCAGCGGGGTTGCCAATGTCCAAGTGACCTAGCCAGGTAGCTCTTTTTTTTCTTAAATTTCTTTTTTTAAATTTACATTTCAAATGCTATCCCCTTTCCTGGTTTCCCCTCCATACACACCCTATCCCATCTTCCCTCCCCCTGCCTCTTTGAGGGTGTCCCCCAACCATCCACTCACCACTTTCTCCCTCCCTGCCCTGATATTCCCCTGCACTGCAGGGGCCCATCCTTGGCAGGACCAAGGGCTTTTCCTTCCATTGGTGCTCAAAAAGGCTATCCTCTGCTACATATGCAGCTGAAGCCATGGGTCTGTCCATGTATACTTTTTGGATGGTGGTTTAGTCCCTGGGAGATCTGGTTGGTTGGTATTGTTGTTCTTATGGGGTTGCAAACCCCTTGAGCTCCTTGAGTCCTTTCTCTAAATCCTCCAATGGGGACCCCATTCTCTGTTCAAGTTGGCAGCCTCTGTTATTTGTCATGCTGTGGAAGAGCCTTTCAGGAGACAGCTATATCAGGCTCCTATCAGCTTGCCCTTCTTGGCATCAGCAATATTGTCTGGGTTTGGTAGCTGTATATGGGCTGAATCCCCAAGTGGGGCAGTCTCTGGATGGTCTTTCCTTCAGTCTTTGCTCTAAACTTTGCCTCTGTATTTCCTGCTGTGAGTATTTTTGTTCCTTCTAAGAAGGACTGAAGCATCCACACTTTAGTCGTTCTTCTTCTCGAGCTTCATGTGTTCTGTGGATTCAATTTTGGGTAATCCAAGCTTTTGGACTAAACTCTTAAGGGCTCTCTCTCTCTCCTCAGATTTACCCTTAGTCTGTGTCATCTCTGGGATGTCCCACTTCAGTACCTACTCTTCTGCACATATTGGAAACTAGTGTTTATTCCTTGTGAAGATGAATTTTTTATTTTTGTGTGTGGAGGGGTCTGTGCTTATGTATGATGAACTGCTGACTGGCTATGCACATGAATGGATAGCTAGTGCCCATAGACTGCAGCCTGCTCCATCTTCCCCACCCTTGCCTGAGGAAGCTTGCTAGGGATCCTGGCTTCTGAGGGAACACGTCTTTCCCCTCCATTCACTCTACACTATTTCCTGTTCTTTCAAATTTTTTTAGTGAAGCTGAAAGTACAGTTCAGTAATAGATTCCTACCTATGTAATAGATTCCTACCTATGTAATAGATTCCTAATGCTGTAGGAGTCTGCAGAATTAGGACTTGTTTATTCTTGGCAGGAAGGCTGCTCCTGTGGCCTGGGAAAGAGCAAGGCCTTTTCTAAAAGAATACAATGTAACATTCTTTTGGAAGTTACTCAGGACCTGCTTAGCTACTGCAAAAACACCCTAGAAAAACTGATAGGTGTAAATGTAAAGTGGATCTAAAACTTCATAATGAAAATTTCCTTAATTTTACCAGAGTTTGGGGTTAAAGGACAAAATTAAACATAGGGAAAATACATTTGAGTGCTGGGAGCTCTGCAGCAGCCTGGGAGGGAAATAGGAGGGAGGGGCCACAGTGGGTGGGGTTCAGGTATAGGTGTGAGGCCATGTGCTTTCCCATTGCTTACCCGACATTGTTCACCCCACCGCTCACTTTGGACAGACTTTCAAAGAGGTGACACAGGTCAAAAAGAGTCATATTAACCAAGACAAGTAAGTGTCCCTACAACAATACAGAAAAAATAATTCAAAGAAGGCATTCTTAACTCTCATTCTTAACTCTTGATCTGGAATAAAATAAGAAGCAAATGGAAATGTTTATTGGAGACAAATATTTGGCACTTTTGCAAATAATTAATAGGTAATGCCTAAATGTTAGGTATGGAATTTAGTGAAAATGCTTCTGTTGATATTACATATAATAGCAGAAATCAGTTGGCAATAGTATGAGATTAACAGGCAGGCGAATTTTAGCAGGGTTTGTTGAGGATGCTTCTAAAACATGTCATACTTGCCAGTGACACAATCCTGGTGGAAACCACTTAGGCAGGACATGTGTGAGCATCAAGTCTCAAGGCCCTCTGAATACTCAGATGGATTTTATACTGGTGTTGCTTCAACTCTACATGCTCTGCACAAGACAGAGGCAACATATGACTAAAAAATATTTAATAGCCTCCTCTCCTCTCTTTTTCAGGCCCTTCTTGTTAGTTTGCACCTCTGAGTGCAAACATTAAATCAACTATAAGGCATATTGTCTGGAGACATTATTGAAGATTTGTGCCTCTGTAACAAAGTTGATTTTCAAACGGGGGTTTCCCAAACAGCACAAAATAAGACAGAGACATTAAATAATCACCACAATACTTAGTTTAATAGAATGATGGCAAAGCAAACCTGATGGGTTCTGGTGTAATGTGGGAGATGTAAACATAGACTGAGCAGGCAGAGAGCAAGAGAAGCCCATGGTATTTGAGATGTCTGAAGGAATACACCATGGAAGGTCTACAGAGTTCTTAGTTCTTGGAGTATTCGTTCTGTATGATACTAAAAAAAATACAAGTATTGTGCTGGGTATTTTGGCACCTAATCCTTCTAAATTCCTTACAGACTAATAATATTCTGGCACAGGAGTACATTTAATGACATTACTCAATTGGTACAAATAATGAGCACATTTTAAATACTGTCCAGCAAAAATCTTTTGCTAAGTATCCAAACATGTTGATCATAGCCCAAATATAGAGGTTGGAATTCTGTCAAGCTTGTGGCCTGGTAAAACTTTTTTTCAATATTCCCGTGAAGCTTCAGTAGACTTACTCAGTAAGCCGACACATTGGGTAAATACATATGACAAATCAGCTCCCATCTGAAGTTCCACTTCCTTGGCAATGGCAACAGGCACCCCAGATTTATTGATTACAACCATTGTTTCTATGACTGTTGGAATCCTTAAAGGGGAGCCACATTTTTAGGACGGAACTTCTCCAGAATGCCTTCTTTCTCCACAAGAGCAGTGTTGTAGGTTGCTTCACATACTCTTCCTATTAGGGTAACGCCATAACTGTTAACTTCCTCTATACAGTTGTTTAAGGTTGCATTGGTTGTATTGTGCGTAATAAGAAATCTCATGTTCTTGTATGTGACTTCTACAAGAGCAAGGCGTTTCATTCAAGCCATATGAATTTAGTTTTTTAAAGAAACATGGAATAGGGTTATGAAAGAATTAAAAAATTGAATACAGAAATGATTCCAAGCAAAAACCAAAACCAGCAGCGGGGGGGGGGGAAAGAAACTGAAATCTGCTTCAATATTTATATACTCCACTTAAAAGTTTAAATGGTTGAGGACAGGAAATAGATGTATTTGTCCATTGGCACTAAAGATGTGGTATAGTGAGTGGTGAACAGAATGCATTCTATGACTAACTATTGGGTTACAATGATTTTGGGAACTGCGTTGTAACGTGTGTATTTTTCCGTCTCACAAATAATGTTTTGTCATTTGTCTTAGTGAAAATAACTGCTGTGCAAATAGATTTAAAAAAAATAAAACGTTCCCCCAAACTTCAGTTCCTTTTCCCCCCCACTGTGGCATTTCAGGACAGGGCCTGCTGGGGATGCAGCTAGCGAGGAGCTCTGTCTGTAGCTCCTGAAATAAAGCTGTATTTATCTTTTCATCTTTTCAGATGTGTGTTCAGAGAAACATGCAACTCTCTAGGGGTAGGAAGGGAATGCTGAAGTTGAATTTATAAAGGAGAGCGAGAAAGAGGGAGAGAGAGGGCGATTTTTATTTGAATATCTGTCTTTCTGGGGGGAAAGCACAGGTTTGCAAAGTCAGTTTTAAAAAGAGTACTGATTGTTTCTTGTGTTTGCAAACTCTTTTCAAATGTGTAAGGTGGGGGAACGAAAGTGTTGAACTTCAGGAGAGGAGTTGTTTGGCTTCATGTTTGAGTATTTTGACAATAAGGACTACTGTAATAGTTTGTAATATTCATCCAGTTTGCCAGGTCACAGGTAGGCTGAAGGGTGGGGAATGGTGCTAAGCTGAGCTGAGTGGTGCATCCACTCTTCCACCTTTTGCAGATCATGGCAGGGGCACCCATGGCCCACACCAAGGTTCTCCAGCTTCCTCTCTCTGCTCATCCCCCATGTACCCGCTTCTCCCTCCATCTTGCTCTTAAGCATCCTGGAGTCAGTTTCTGGAGACAATGTTTAACAAACTCCCTTTTCCTTCTTACTTATCTGTCCTGTTTCCTATGCAGGTCCCCTGTCCCCTGTGATGCTACAGACGCTCCATTCACACTTGTGTGTACTGTTACAATAGCAGTCAGTCTGGGGAGACTGAGAGCAGAAGTTGTAGCTGTCTGGAAGCACATTCTTTTGTGTGTCTGGTTTGGAAAGCCGACCATCCTGTAGGAAGTTCCTTAATCATTTACAAAACTGTACAGTTGATGCAGGTCTAGGACTTTGCTGTTCTTCTTGGGCGAGTTGTAACCTAGAATTACCATTCTATGAGTCTGCTTTCTCACACCGACTGAGCTTTGCCCTGGGAAATCCTGCTACAATACCCTTTGTGCCCTTCCAGTGCTGCAGTTCAGACACTTGGAAACTTACCTGAAGCTCTCCATCCAGAAATTCAGTTTACCTGAGTGCACTCAGCTTGCTAATTAGCCTAGTTATTGGCCATTTTTCCTGAATTACTCTGTTTTCTTGTTTGTGTCACTATGTACAACATTGTGTTTCACTATGTGAAACTTTACTTCTTTTTATGATGAGTAGCTGTTCATCTTTTAAAAGTTGGGATTCACTTTGACTTAATTGCTATGTTGTCTCAGGTAGGAAAATACTAATTTTCAAAGATAATGTATTTAAATATATACCTCCATTCCCTTATCCCCAATTGACAACTAATAAACTACATAGGAAAACAACCTCTTCTCGACAAGCAATCACTGTTTTGTTTGTTTGTTTGTTTGTTTGTTTTTTGACATCTGACAGGGATCCTTTAATGACTGACAGTGGTGAGGCAGAGCCACACTTGACAAAAGCTCACATGGATGGGACCATGCAAATGAACCTCATGAGTATTCATGACAAACTAATGAGGGAAGAAACAGGGCTGTGATGAGGGCAAGGCTTGAGGTGGAAGTAATGAGTTCACTAGGCACATAGACAGTAACTATGATGTCTGCGGCCGGCCTGGGCAGCGAGTGATTGACAGGGGAGCCATGGCTGGCACTGATCCACCTTCAATGACTGACAGTGGGGGCTGTGATACACTTGATGGACGGTTCCCATGGGCGGAGTCTCTGGGTGTGTGGAGGGTAATGATGACACCTGTAGCCATCCCTCAGGCAGGGCTGGGACCTCACATAGTCAAGAAGTGTGTGTGTGGGGGGGTGCGTATAACATCACCAGCAGCAGAGGCCGAGCCCCAGTGTGCATTTGACGTCAGGATTGCCCCACAGTCATGCACGCAGACCCACCCAATGCTTTCATCATTTAGTGTGATGTTTTCTACCATTTTGTACAAGGAGTTTTCCTACATGTTGTATTCTGGTTCTCAAGTTGGAGGGTATTTTTACTTAGCATTTGTCCTTGGCAAATGGCATTTTGTAATTCCTTTTATATATCAGTCTCAACCTTAAGTCATAGGATTGTAAGTCTTGTGCCTGATACTTAAAAATGAACATGAAACACTACTTGTTTTTTAACATTTGTTCCAAAATTTAATAATAATTGGTAAATTCCTGTGTATGGCCTATGCTATAAGACTCTTTGCTAAGTGGTTTCCCATTTAATATTCCAAAGGTCTATTTAAATTCAGCATACTGAGAAAGGAACAGGTTTACAGAGATAACAATACTTGGTTGGGTCACATGGTATAAAAGGAACCAAGATTTTTACTTTCTTTTGATTCATGACCCAGGTGCTAACTCTTTTGTGAGCTACATTTTAAAAGGACAAAATTTTGCATTTTTGCCATATATTTGTAAGTGTGTTTTACTCCAAATTACTGGCAGTATTTTGTTATTTCTGCCCAAGAGGATGTTGTCTGATTCCTGGCAGCTGTAGTGACTGGTGTTTGCAGGATGCTGGGACTTGGACTGTAGGCCTCATGATTGCACTGCAAGTTCTTTTGACCTGGGAACCATCTGTCTAGTAACCAGAGCTGTAGTTTATAAAAAGGTGAATGCAGATTTAAACATGGACACTAAGGGAGGATAAACACACATGCAAGCATGACAGGCATGAGAGAAAGAAAGGCAGATGTGGGGAAGTGAGCTGTGTAATCCAAAGACAGAAGTAAGCTGAGGCCAAGAACAGATGATTTGAAACACCTATAATTAATTAATTAATACATTAGTGTATTCTGTGTGAAAATGTCTATATGTGTCAGTGCGAATATATGGAGGTCAGAGGACAATGAGTGGGGAGGTCATCCTCCTACCACATGGGATAGAACTTGGATCCTCATGATTGATGACAAGTTGCTTAACCCCCTTTTGAAAATTACATTTTTTATTATTTTTTATTAGATATATTTCTTTGTTTCTCCATCTTTATTAAATTGGGTATTTCTTATTTACATTTCAATTGTTATTTCCTTTTCCAGTTCCCGGCCAACATCCCCCTAACCCCTCACCCTCCCCTTCTATATGGGCTTCCCCTCCCCATCCTTCCCCCATAACCACCCTCCCCCCAAAAATCACATTCATTGGGGGTTCAGTCTTGGCAGGACCAAGGGCTTCCCCTTCCACTGGTGCACTTACTAGGCTATTCATTGCTAACTATGAGGTTGGAGCCCATGGTCAGTCCATGATAGCCTTTGGGTAGTGGCTTAGTCCCTGGAAGCTCTGGTTGGTTGGCATTGTTGTTCATATGGGGTCTCAAGCCCCTTCAAGTTCTTCCAGTTCTTTCTCTGATTCCTTCAACGGGGGTCCGTTTCTCAGTTCAGTGGTTTGCTGCTGGCATTCGCCTATGTGTTTGCTGTATTCTGGGTGTGTCTCTCAGGAGAGATCTACATCCGGTTCCTGCTAGCCGGAACTTCTTTGCTTCATCCATCTTATCTAGTTTGCTGGCTGTATATGTATGGGCCACATGTGGGGCAGGCTCTGAATAGGTGTTCCTTCTGCCTCTGTTCTAAACTTTGCCTCCCTATTCCCTCCCAAGTGTATTCTTGTTCCCCTTTTAAAGAAGGAGTGAAACATTTGCATTTGAGTCATCCTTCTTGAGTTTCATGTGCTCTGTGCATCTAGGGTAATTCGAGCATTTGGGCTAATATCCACTTATCAGTGAGTGCATAACATGTATGTTTTTCTGTGATTGGGTTACCTCACTCAGGATGATATTTTCCAGTTCCATCCATTTGCCTATGAATTTCATAAAGTCATTGTTTTTGATAGCTGAGTAGTATTCCATTGTATATATGTACCACAATATGTACCACATTTTCTGTATCCACTCCTCTGTTGAAGGGCATCTGGGTTCTTTCCAGCTTCTGGCTATTATAAACAAGGCTGCTATGAACATAGTGGAGCACGTGTCTTTGTTATATGTAGGGGCATCTTTTGGGTATATGCCCAAGAGAGGTATAGCTGGGTCCTCAGGTAGTTCAATGTCCAATTATCTGAGGAATCTCCAGACTGATTTCCAGAATGGTTGTACCAGTCTGCAAACCCACCAACAATGGAGGAGTGTTCCTCTTTCTCCACATCCTCGCCAGCATTTGTTGTCACCTGAGTTTTTGATCTTAGCCATTCTCACTGATGTGAGGTGAAATCTCAGGGTTGTTTTGATTTGCATTTCCCTCATGACTAAAGATGTTGAACATTTCTTTAGGTATTCCTCAGCCATTCGGCATTCCTCAGCTGTGAATTCTTTGTTTAGCTCTGAACCCCATTTTTTAAATAGGATTATTTGTCTCCCTGCGGTCTAACTTCTTGAGTTCTTTGTATATTTTGGATATAAGCCCTCTATCAGTTGTAGTGTTGGTATACATCTTTTCCCAATCTGTTGGTTATCGCTTTGTCTTAACAACAGTGTCCTTTGCCTTACAGAAATTTTGCAGTTTTCTGAGATCCCATTTTTTGATTCTTGATCTTAGAGCATAAGCCATTGGTGTTTTGTTCAGGAAATTTTCTCCAGTGCCCACGTGTTTGAGATGCTTCCCCTCTTTTTCTTCTATTAATTTGAGTGTATCTGGTTTGATGTGGAGGTCCTTGATCCACTTGGACTTAAGCTTTGGACAGGGTGATAAGCATGGATCGATCTGCATTCTTCTACATGCTGACCTCCAGTTGAACCAGCACCATTTGCTGAAAATGCTATCTTTTCTCCATTGGATGGTTTTGGCTCCTTTGTCAAAAATCAAGTGACCATAGGTGTGTGGGCTCATTTCTGGGTCTTCAATTTATTCCACTGGTCTATCTGTCTGTCTCTGTACCAATACCATGCAGTTTTTTATCACTATTGCTCTGTAATACTGCTTGAGTTCAGTGATAGTGATTCCCCCAGAAGTCCCTTTATTGTTGAGGATATTTTTAGCTCTCCTGGGTTTTTTGTTATTCCAGATGAATTTTCAAATTTTTCTGTCTAACTCTCTGAAGAATTGGATTAGTATTTTGATGGGAATTGCATTGAATCTCTAGATTGCTTTTGGTAAAATGGCCATTTTTACTATATTAATCCTGCCAATGCATGAGCATGGGAGATCTTTCCATCTTCTGAGGTCTTCCTCAATTTCTTTCTTCAGAGGCTTGAAGTTCTTATCATATAGATCTTTCACTTGCTTGGTTAAAGTCACACTGAGGTATTTTATATTATTTGGGACTATTATGAAGGGTGTCGTTTCCCTAATTTCTTTCTCGGGTTGTTTCTCTTTTGTGTAGAGGAAGGCTACTGATTTATTTGAGTTAATTTTATACCCAGCCACTTTGCTGAAGGTGTTTATCAGGTTTAGTAGTTCTCTGGTGAAACTTTTGAGATCACTTAAATATACTATCATATTAATTGGCTATCCTCCCAAGTTTGGCACCACATTGCCCTGGCACATCTTTCAGGGAGGACAAATTGTGGTTCAAAGGATTTTTGGCTGCGTTGGTGCTCTCGTGTCAGTTTTGGTACCCTGCAGAATACCTGTACGAAACAGGCTAGAATGTAGGAATTTAGAATGAAGGAAAACATGCACGACTTGACCTTTATGAACTTTGTAGATGCTGTCCTTGGCAACGAGGTCATGCTGTCAGTTTGTGGAGGGCATCCCTTTGTTCTGTCATGATCATGGGTTGTTTGCAGATCCCTGTTGCCAAGTTTAGCCACTGTAAGTCTTCTTTGGCTATAAGAGATGGCCAAGTCAGAGTTTGTACTCTACGAAACTTGAAGCCTTCACTAGAATCACCTTCAATGAAGTTTCCTCTGAATGAGATTTCCACACCACTACTGTATATGCAATTCCAATTATCTTAATCCTATCTCTCACTTCATCAGTCCCCATGAACTCGACCCCACCTATTCCCATCCCACACTCCCTTAATTTACCCAAAAAACTGTCCTTTTTCCCCTGCCCAAGGAGATCCATGATTCCTATAGCCTATTTCTTTATCTAACCTTTCTAGGTCTATGAATTGTAACTTATTATTTACTTAGCAGTTAATATGCATGTATGGTTGAATACATACTATATTGTTCTTCTAGGTCTAGATTATCTGCCTCAAGATTTTTTTTCTGGTTACATACATTTTTCTGCAAATTTCATAATGCCATTGTTTATATCAGTTGAGTCATACTCCATTATACAAATCTACCACACTTTATTAATTTTTGGTTGAGGAATATCCACATGGTTTCAAGTTTATGGATATTATGAGTAAAGCCACGATGAATATAATTTAACAGGTGTCCTTGTGGTAGAATGGAGCATCCTATGGGTATATGCCCAAGAATAGTATGGTTGGGTCTTTTAGAAGATTGATTCCTAACTTTCTGAGAAACTGCTATATTCATTTCCATTGGAGCTGTAGAAGTTTGCACTCCAACCAACAAGAAGTTTCCCCTTGCACCACATTCTCAATAGCATGAACTGTCACTTTTACTATTACTCTTAGTCATTCTGATAGTTATAAAATAGTATTTCATGGTAGTTTTCATTTCATTTCTTTGTTGGCTAAGGAGGTTGAACGTTTCTTTATGTGTTTCTCAGCAACTCAGGATTGCTTTGTTGTAAAGTCTCTTTAGATGTGCACCCCATTTTGTAATTGGAATATTTTGCTGACATCTAGTTTCTTAAGTTCTTTATATATAATGAATATTAGCCCTCTGTCAGATGGGGAGTTGGTGAAAATCTTTTCCAATTCTGTAAACTTCCATTTCCTCCTACTGACAGTGTTCTTTGCCTTACGAAAGATTTTCAGTTTCATGAGGTAACATTTTTTTCAATTATTGATCATATTGCTGGTCTTATTAGTATTCTGTTGAGGAAATTCTCTCCTGTGCTAATGCATTCAAGACTATTTCCCACTTTTTCTTCTATAAAGTTCAGTATGTTGGGTTTTATGTTGAGCTCTTTCATCAACTGGACTTGAGTTTTGCACAGGATGATAGATACAGTTCTATTTCTTCTGCTACATGTAAAAATCCAGTTAGAACATAAATATTGTTGAAGATGCTTTCTTTTTCCACTGTGTATTTCTAGCTTCTTCATCAAAAATAATGTGTTCATAAGTATGTAGATTTATGTCTGGGTCTTAGACTGCATTTCATTGATCAAACTGTATGCTTTAATGCCCATACCTGTGTCTTTTTAAAATTTATATTTATTTTTACACTCCAGATTTTATTCCTCCTGGTCCACCCTCTGACTGTACCACATCCCATACCTCCTCCCTGCTCTCCCTGCCTCCAGGAAGATGTCCCCACCCCACCCATCCCACCAGATCTCTAAAGTTCCTGGGTCCTCCAGTCTCTTGAGGGTTAGGTGCATCTTCTCTGATTGAACCCAGACCTGGTATTTCTGTGCTGTATATGTGTTGGGGGTCGCATATCAGCTGGTGTATGCTGCCTACTTGGTCATCCAGTGTGCGAGAGATCTCGGGGATCCAGCTTAATTGGGACTGCTGGTCTTCCTACAGGGTCACCTTCTTCCTCAACTTCTAGCTTTTCCCTAATTCAACCAGAGGGGTCAGAAGCTTCTGTTCATTGGTTGGGTACACATATCTGCATCTGACTCTTATTATTACAGCTCTGTAATAGATCTTGAAATCAGGGATTGTAATAGGGTTGGATTTTCTTTTATTGTACTGAATCATTTTAGCTATCTGGACATAATGCTTTTCCATATGAAATTACATATTGTTCTTTTAAGGTCTGTAAAGAATTATGTTGCAATTTTTATGGAGATTTCATTAAATCTGTAGATTCTTTTAAGTAGGATGGCTATTTTTGCTATATTAATCTTACTGGTAGTATAAGCCTAGGGCATCTTTCCATCTTCTAATATTTTCTTCAGTTTCTTTCTTCAAAGATTTGAAGTTTTATTATTTTATATTATTTGTCTTAGTTAGGGTTCTATTGCTGTGAAGAGATACAGGGCCCATAACAACTCTTTTAATGGGAAACATTTATTTAGGGCTGGCTTACAGTTCAGAAGTTTAATCCATTATCATCGAGGCTAAAATCTTGGTAGTGAGCTGGCTGGAGAGATAGCTTAGAATTCTATATCCAGATCCCAAGGCAGCAAAACATAAAAGTGACATTTGGCATGGCTTGTGCTTCTTAAACTTCAAAGCTCCTCACCCCTCTCTGCCAGAATAAAACACTTCTTGCAAAAGAGAGAGCCACACTTGCTCTAGCAAAACCAGACTTCCTCATATTGACACTCCAGAGTAGCCTACAGGGACCATTTTCATTCACACTCACACATTTTATTCTGTGGCCCCCATAGTCCAACTTCAAGGGTCTATCATAGTGTCTGCACTGTTCGAAAGTTCCAAGTCTCTTCTGAGACTCATGCAATCTCCTTACTGTAATCCTCTGTAAAATCAACATGAAAATGCGGATCACTTACTTTCAACACACAGTGACACAAAATATACATTACCATTCCAAAAGGGAGAAAAGGGGACATAATATGGAAATACTAGATGAAAGTAAGACTAAAACCCAGCTAGACAAACTCTAAATTCTGAATCTCCATGTTTAATTTCAAAGCATTCTTTGGATCTCCACCTCTTTTCAAATTTATTGACTACAAAACTCATCTTTCTTTTGAGCTGTGTTTATTCCCCATTAGCAGCATGCTTTGGCAAGTATACAAGACTACTTTGACATTATCAACATCTTAGAGTCTCCAAGGCAATCTAGGCTTCATCCTCGATGCTTAATACAATGACCTCTATGGATCTTCGTTCAGGGTTACCTCTGCCATAACCTAGGGGTTATTTACTTGTTTAAGTCACAGAGGGAGATTCCATAACCCTACTCTTGCATATTTATCTCTAAAGTTATAAGCACATACCCAATGTTGTCAAGATTTGTTGGTTTCCAGTATTGGGACATGGATTATTGTTCAAGTACAGTTTGACCAGCCTTTTGCTTTTGATGGTTTCCTTCAATGTTTAATCTTGGCTGTACTTGAGTTGGCTCTACAGACCAGGCTGGCTTTAAAATCACTCTGCTACCTCCTCACCTCAAGGGCTGGTATAAAATGCATGTAGCAATACAGCTATTTTAAAGTTTTTAAAAATTCTTTTTCAAAAGTTGGAAGATGAACTGGGTGGGGTCTTGCCCTGAGGTTACCACACCCTTTCCATGAAATTTTTCAATGTTTCTCCTCCTCCTTCTCTTCTTCCTCTTCTTCCTCCTCCAATTCTTCCCCTTCCTCCTTCTCATTATTATTATTTACTATTATTGTTGTTGTTAATTTAGGCTTGTTTTATATACAGTCCAGTCATTATCCTCCTCCCGGTCCACTCTCCAATGGTTCCTCATCCAATTCCTCCTACTGTCTCCAAAAGAAGGCTTACATACCCCTGTCCACCAGAGCTTTTCTAAGGAACCTCCAGACTGATTTCCAGAGTGGGTGTACCATTTTACAATCCCACAAACAATGAAAGAGTGTTCTACTATCTCTACATCCTCGCCAGCATCTGTCTTTAACTGAAATTTTTATCTTAGCCATTCTGGTGTTAGGTGGAATCTCAGGATTGTTTTGATTTGCATTTCCCTGATAACTCAGGATGTTGATCACTTCTTTAGGTAATTCTTTGCTATTCAAAATTCCTCAGCTGAGAATTCTTTGTTTAGCTCTGTATCCCATTTTTAATAGGGTTATTTGATTTTCTGAAGTCTAACTTCTTGAGTTATTTGTATGTATTGGACATTAGTCTTCTATCAGATGTAGGATTGGTAAATATCTTCTCCCAATCTGTTGGTGGACATTTTGTCTTAAGGACAGTGTCCATTGCCTTACAGAAACTTTGCAATTTTACGAGGTCCCATTTGTTGACTCCTGATCTTAGAACAGTCTTAAGAAATGATCTTGAAATTAGTCTGTCATTTCCTTAGAAAATTAGATACAGTTCTATCTGAGGACCCAGCTATACAACTCCTTGGCATATACCCAAAAGATGCTCCAATATATAACAAGGAAACATGCTCCACTATGTTCATATCAGCCTTATTTATAATATCCAGAAGCTGGGAAAAAACCTACATGTCACTCAACAGAGGAATGGATACAGAAACTGTGGTATATTTGGACAATGGATAATTACTCAGCTATTAAAAACAATGACTTCATGAAAGTTTTAGGAAAATGAATGGAAGTAAAAAATATCATCCTGAATGAGGTAACCCAATCACAAAAGAACACACATGATATGTACTCACTGAGAAGTGGATATTAATCTTAAAACTTGGCATACCCAAGATACAATTTACAAACCACATGAAGCTCAAGAAGAAAGACAAAAGTGTGGATGTTTCAGTTCTTCTTAGAAGGGGGAACAAAATAATCACAGAAGAAAATACGGACACAAAGTGTGGAGCAGAGACTGAAGGGAAGGCCATCTAGAGACTGCCACACATGGTGATCCATCCTACATGCAGTCATCAAAACCTAATCACTATTGGGAATGCCAAGAGTTGCATGCTGACAGAAGCTGTCTCCAGATAGGCTCTGTCAGAGCCTGAGAAATTCAGAGGCAAATCCTTGCAGCCAAACACTGGACTAAGAATGGGGTCCCCATTGGAGGAGTTAGAGAAAGGACTGAGGTATGTGAGGGGATTCTCAACCTCATAAGAAGAATAGATCAACCTACTAGATACCCCAAAGCTCCCAGGGACTAAACCACCAACCAAAGAATACACATGGAGTGACCCAAGTCTCCAGTTGCATATGTAACAGAGGACAGTCTTGTTGGGCAGTAATAGGAGGAGATGTCCTTGCTCCTATGAAGGCTTGATGCTTCATTATAGTAGAATGCCAGTTTGGGGAGGTTGGAGGGAGTGGGTAGGTAGGTTGCAGGAGCACCCTCATGGAGGCAGGGGTGTGGGGATGGAATAGGGTTTTTTGGGAGGAGAAACCAGGAAAAGGGATTATATTTGAAATGTAGATAAAGAGAATGTCCAAGAAAAAAAAAGAAATGGTCATTCTACCAAAAGTATTCATTAGATTCAGTGTGATCAACATCAAAATTCCAGTACAGTTGACAGATCTTGAATGGACTAATCTCAACTTCAAATGAAAGTAAACACACACACACACACACACACACACACACACACACACACACAGCGAGAGAGAGAGAGAGACAGAGACAGAGACAGAGACAGAGGTAGATATCTAAAACACTGTGATATAATAAAAGTATGGTATTGGCACAAAACAGACACAGTGATAAAAAGAATTGACCTGATAAGCCAGACACAAATTTACATACCTATGGTAGATTTCATCAAATGTCTGCATGCAGGAGAATTAAAATAGGTTTATACTTACCACCCTGTACAAAACTCAACTACAAATGCAACAAAACTACAATAATAAGCCAAATATACTCAATATGATAGGAGAGTATGTAATGAATAAGCTTGAACTCACTGACAGAAGAGAATACTTTCTGAACAAGACTCTATTAGTGAAAGTGCTAACACCAAAATTTAATAAATATGGGACCACCTTAAACCAAGAAGCTATACATGCCAAAAGACACTGTCATTAGGCAAATCAAGAGCCTAAAGAATGGGAAAAGATATTTAACCAACAATACATTCTGTAGAGGACAAATATACTAAGTACATAAAAATAAAAAAAACCTGGTTTTTAATAAAAATATGCAAACTTTTTCATTCTCTATGAAAATCAGTATGGAGGTTCCTCAGAAAGTTGGAAATCAATTTATCTCAAGATCTAGCTATACCACACTTCAACATAAACCCAAAGCATATTTCATCATATCAGAGAGAGACTTTCCCTACTATATTTAATGCTGCTCTATTCCCAATTACCAGAAAGTGGAAATGAGCTAGATGCCTCTCTAAAGAAGAATGGATGAATAAAATTTGATAATTTACATATTCCAATATTACACAGTTGTTAAAGAAAATGGCATCATGTAATTTGCAGGCAAATGATGGAACTGGAAAATTAACATCCCAAGTGAGGTATCCTCGACCCAGAAAGACAAGTATGTCCTATATCACCTACACATGGATATTAGCTGTT